>NW_026111660.1:180000-210000 GCF_024679095.1 Eriocheir sinensis
ATGTCCTTTGCATGGTGAGAGACCAAGCTTCTGTACTGCATATTTCAGAGGAAGTGGGGTCTGACTAAACTATTAATAGAGCGGAGTAATACATGCATTATTGAATAAAATTTTTAATGACTACTTATTCTATTTGCTTTATTTGCTGCATCGATGCATTGATATGTGAGAATTTGAGGTTTGATGAGTTTTGACCCCCAGGTCCTTAACGCATTTGGGCGCTTGTGGGTTCAACGCCGCGCGTTTCGGCAATCGAACTTCTTATTTGCTTGTTCAACTTGAAGACCTGGCACTTGTCACCGTTAAGGGCATCTCCATCTATCCGACCAAGCTGAAATTTTGTACAAATCCTCTTGGGCTTTGCCTGTGCTAAATCTCGAGAGTGAAACCGAGTTACTAGTCTTTGTCGTCTGCAAATTTACTAATGCGATTGTGGAGTCCAACATCACGTCATTGATGTAACAATAATGAAGAGCGCTGGGCCAGAACCGAGCCCTGAGGGGACGCCACTAGTGACCGGCGCCCACTCTGAGTTAAATCAAGTCCAATCACCACTCTTTGTTGTTGTCTGTTGCTCAACCAAATTCGCGATCCATTGGTTTACTTGACCGTCAATACCTATTTGCTTTAATTTATAAAGTAATTTTATGCCATGTGGGACTTTATTAAACGCTTTCTGGAAATCAGATAGACTGCGATCAATGATTTGATTTACGTCATAAACTGAGAAGAGGTCGTTTATAAAACGTCAATAGGTTTGATAAGGCAGGATCTTTTATTACGGAAAAAGCCATGTTGTGAATCCCCAATTAATATGAGTGAAAGCTTTCGAGGGTAACTCCAATGTTTGTCTTTCCATTATGCTCTCAAATAGCTTACCTACAATTGGGAAGTTAAGACTAATGGGTCGGTATTTACCTGGTATTTTTGTCTCCTTTCTTAAAAAATCGGCGTCAGAATTCACGTTAGCATTTTCCAATCCGAAGGGACGATGCCTATGTCGCAAGGACATATTCGAATACTTGGTTGTGAGGGAGGAAGTATTTCATTCTTTGTTTCTTTAAGCAGTATGAAGCTGCTACTTTATCAGGGTCCGGGACTTTTATTTGTTTTTAAGTGAATGGAGGCTTTAAGGGACTTCATCGGTTGTTATTTAAAAAATTAAGCAATGCATGCTCGAGTTACATTAGTACTGGTGTTGGTGGTAGCAGGGAGGAAGACTGTTATTATTAAACACCGAGGAAAAGTAATTGTTTAAGAGGTTTGCAATGTGTTGGCTGTCAGTCACTAGTGCACCGTCGCTGTTTGACCTTAACGGTCCAATTCCACTTTGCAATTCGCCTTTCTGTTGTTTATGTAACTGGAGAAAGATTTCGGATTATTTTTACAGTTGGCTGCAATATTTTCTTCATATCTACGCTTTGCCTGACATAGTAATCTTTTACTCGTCGCCTGGCATCGTTATAAAGTCATCTAATGTTTTCGGGCGTGCTTTGTTCTTTCTTTAACCTGTTAAAATAATTTTCTCTCATTTGATAGTCATTTAATTTCCTTCTTCTATTAAACCAGGTGGGCTTTATTAGTGTTAATTCGCTTCTAGCACTGGGGGACGAATGTGTTCTGCTGAGTGGTAAAGTGATTTTTAAAAGCTTAGCTCCAGGCTTCCTCTACATTTCCGTCATCTGATAGTTGTGTATTTCTGTTAGTTTTGTCATAGGATTTCTACGAAGTTAGGTCTTTTTGAAATTGGGCACCTTTACTTTATTTTCAGTCACACTGATGTTTGAGCTCTAATGTCGACGCACTAATTGTTTGTGTATTATCGCAGAACCGAGGGTGTTCTCCTACCATTGAGATTACTGACTAGGTTATCTTGGGTCGTTATAACAAGGTCAGAGTAGCTGTTACCTTTTGTCAAGTTGGTTCATAAACCATTTGGCTTAGATAATTTCTTCTAGAAATTCGATCATTCATATGTGACTCGCCCTTCTGCAGCACTTTAAAGTGTCCTTCAATCTCGATATGGAAGAAGGTTAAGTCTCTAATATCGATGTGGAGTCGTTCCTTATTAAGTGACTGCCTTAAAACGCTGCTTACATTTCAAGGTCGTCATCGAGTGATTGCCCAGGAGGCCTGTGAAATTGATATATTTAAATTGACTTTTGCAACGTGTTTACTCGCACGCACAAATATTTCAATGTTACTGTCTCTTGGTGTTTAGTCAGTGGGTTTGCAAATAGCTTTTTTTTGACAAAAGGGCGACATACGCCACCGCCTCTACAGTTTACACGATCTTTGTTGAAGAGTCTGTAGCCATCTATGTTGTTCGGAACTTAAATCAATATTTGTGGTGTCGATAAAATGTTTTGGTTATAGAAATTATATCAAAATTTTCTGTTAGAGCAAGACATCTCAGTTCATCAAATTTGTTTCTTCAGGCTACGCGCATGGTGAAACTAAGGATTTTTAAGTTATCTAGGGGAGGCTTGGTAATAGGGAATTGGTGTTACTTGCGGGATGCACGGTTACAGGTTTGTTGAGATGCATGGCGTCTATTTACACGGGCTGGGGCAGACGGAGGACGTGGCTGAGGGTCGTTTTTGATCGGATGTCGTGCTGCGTCGTTCGGGAACCTTCTGAAGATCTGGTTGCCCGATGGGAGACAGGTGTATTCCGTCCTGGAAGAGAGAGAGATCGGTGATATTTAGCGAAGGCTGACGAAGCGTAAAAGTGAAGATAATGAAATAAAGGCAAACACACACACACACACACACACACACACACACATACTGCTCCGGTGGCTCCAATCGGTGAGAGCGCTGCGCTGCGAAGGCTTTGACCAAACAGGCGTCAGTTCCAAGCCCCGTTCAGGCCGGATTCTTTCCGGTTGACTAGGTGATTTACTCAACTCCCCTTGAGCAAGGGGATAGGGTGTAATGGTGTGTGAGTCTAACAGTACCCAGAGATCGACGATAATGAGCACTGTCTCGTCGGAAGGGGTACCTGCTGAGAGTCCAACTCAGTGATCAGGCCGTGGTGAATTACACACACACACACACACAGACACACACACACACACACACACACACACACACACACGTGATAGGGAAGAAAAAGGTTAAAATGCTGAAAATAAGTAACTTTTCTTCGGCGTCTCTACTCTCTCGTCTCCCCTAACCAGTTATACACCTTTCCTCTGCTGCTCCCTTCCTCCTCTCACTTCCATCTTGTTTATTCCTTTGCCCCCACCGATTTTTTCTTTCAAGTGTCAACTTCAACACGTTGTCATGTTCTTACTTCTTACTACTAACTTCACTGGACTTGCTCATTTTCTTAAAGTCCATTCTCTTCCTGCGCGTGCACACACACACACACACACACACACACACACGCACACACACACATAACAGAAGGGAGACCTTCTAAGCGTGGCAGCTCATAAAGGGAGCCATTCACTATACTTCCCTACGCATGAATAAATAAATCAGACTTCTAGTGTTCGATCTTGTTTACCTCCAGCTGCATCTCTCTCACCCAAATTCCGATCAGTATCAGCAATACTAGTAAACCAGTTCTTACCTGCTCCCGGAACCTGAATCTTGAATTCGTCTATTCGGCCTATAATGGCCCACTGCAAATCCGTATCACAGAGGTTTTTCAATGTAGTTTTAAATCATAATCATATGTTAACCCGCTCAAGACCATTTGAATAATTAATTAAATCCCCTCGCAGTCTTTATAAGAATAATCAAATTTGTACACTTTTTAGCTATTATTTATTTTGCGCAAAGTCCCTAAGTCACTTGCATATGATTAGCCATTCTTATATGTTGTTATGTTTTTAAGAAAACATAACATATAACACTCACTCTATCTCTGTCTATCTCTCTATCTATCTGTCTATCCATGTAACATCCTATCTATATATATCTTATCTATAAATAAGGAGTAGGCCGGTGTACATTTCCTTGACAGTTTACAAATAGTGTGACAGGAAGCACTCATAAACCCAACAAATACTGTCACGGCAAGTCAAGTGGTACACATACGAATGCGAGAACAGAGATTTATAAAGAAACTTGTATACTCTGTGCATACATTAATTATACAGTGATACACTCAAAAGACGACGAGAGGCCACAAAGACAAGCATTTGTTTTTTCAAAGATCAAACCAGTACTACACTTGCCGACCAGACGATAGACAACGGAAGGAGGTGAAATGCAAGCATACACATCACTCTCCAGAGCAGCGTCGGAGCACACACGAATAACCATATCAGGTACACCGCGTAACAAACAGGGGGCACAGGGTGAGAAGCTTATGCAGATACTCAAAAAAAGGCCAAGTTGCCTTCATACAAACAAACGAGAGGACGTGCGAGTAACGGAGAAATGATTATACACGATCTGTCTGCTGCCGGTGGGAAACAAATAGTGGAGACATTGAGGCTGAACAGTGACATGCTTATAGAACTAATAGTAGGCAAAGTCGGGTACCTACAAAAAAAAAAAAAAAAAAAAAAAAAAAAACCCGCAGACGGGTGAGGGCGCGCGGGTTTTTTTTTTTTTTATTTTTTGGGCAACTGAGTCATTGAACACACAATTTGGAAGGACACCAAAGGCCGAAGTGGTGCACATGAGCAGGGAAGTCAGGGGCAAAAAAGTCTGACTCAGCGGCACTCGGCAACGTAACAAAGGGAAACCAAGAGAGCCGGACACTAGCCTGTTAGACTCAAGACAAGTCGATTAAGCAAAAGCCACCTGACTCACCATCGTGGAGACCCAGAGCCTGGATGAAATGAACTATATACTATAAAGATCTCTCTCTCTCTCTCTCCTCTCTCTCTCTCTCTCTCTCTCTCTCTCTCTCTCTCTCTCTCTCTCTCTCTTCCGTGCATCGATCAGTGTTTCGTCTTGTATAAAGCTGCATGAGTCCTTCGTCCCATGACAAACAGAGCAAGATGGGAGGGAGAAAGAATATGCAACAGGAGGAGGAGGGAGGGAGGAGGGAGGAGGAGGAGGAGAAACTTAATGGAAACTGTGGAAATGCCAGGCAACAGAAAGCCTATTGGTTCATTACGAGGTTGCCACTTTGGTGATTTAATCTGCTCGACAGCCACTTGGGGCCTAAGGGAGCAGATAAGCACCCTCTGACATTGAGGAGGCAGATGAAAGCACCCTCGATATTGAGGAGCAGATCAGAAAGCACACCCTCAATATTCAGTTTACTCCCGACACCCAAGCGAAGTGACGGTCGATTCTATATTTGAAGGAGTTGATGGTATTCGCATTTACTACTTCTGAAGGAAGATTGTTCCGAAGTGGCGGATGACTCGGTTTGAAAAGAATCTCCTTCCGATGTCTGTGTAACATCGACTAGACTGAATGGGTAAACCGTTATTTCTAGTTCTTAGGTTGGTTTGCAGTTCAAAGAATTTGGAGTAATCGACGTTATTGAATTTTTTCAGATACTTGAAGACTTGAATCCCATATCCCCTCGTGGTGTCCTTTCTCCAATGTACAAAAGAAGATTGAGTCGCTTGAGTCGTTCCTCGTACGGTTGAGCCCTTAAAGGTTGGTATCAAGGCGTAAAAACAAGAAGGGTGGAACCGTTCACCCCCCTCTCCACCTACTGCTGCATGTGACGTGGACGATCTGGAAAAGAGAGAGGGGTAGGCAGGGGGTGAAAAGAAAATGGAACCACGGTAATGGTATTCTAATGTAATTTTAGAAGTCGCGCCTGATACCGTACGTTGGTGACCCTCCCATCCATTACCAAATGTCTGTCACTTTATTTCAGGAACGAATAATGGCTAACAGTATACGTATCTGTACAAAATTTACACGCTGCTTAGTAACCATATAACCTTGAGATAGGTGGGCTGACTAGCTGCTGGCAAATAGTCTCCCTTATATCTCATGCATGGAGTGGTTGTCATCTGTTGGAATGCAGGACATGACAAAGAACTTCCTGTGAGGAGCAGGCGATTTAGCCATGCTAAGAACTTGGATTGGACTATGTGTGTGTGTGTGTGTGTGTGTGTGTGTGTGTGTGTGTGTGTGTCACTCCTATGCATATCTGCATGCCATCTTTACCAAACCTGCCATGTGTGTGTGTGTGTGTGTGTGTGTGTGTGTGTGTGTGTGTGTGTGTGTGTAGTAAGTAGTAAATGAAAATGAAACCAAGTAAGTAAACATTTTATTGCCATAAGAATATATACAATGCCAAACACACACACACACACACATATATATATATATATATATATATATATATATATATATATATATATATATATATATATATATATATATATATATATATATATATATATATATATATATATATATATATATATATATATATATATATATATATATATATATATATATATATATATATATATATATATATATATATATATATATATATATATGTATTTCATATATGGTCCGTCAGAGCAGAAGCTTCATAACGGGCATATTTCAATCCGAATATTAGACAATGAAGAAATTTATATTAAATCCAATTATCAGTTGCCAAAATTCTGTACAGAGTTAAGGCTGCATAATCAATATAGAATAAATTAGTAGCAGAACATTAGTTTTATAATAATAAATTATAATAATAATAATTAATAGCTATCACCAAGAATGACAACAGAATAAAATAATAATACAATAATAATAACGTAATGTTAAAATTAATAAGAAAAATAACAAAGAAAATACAATATCAGTAGTATCATTGCTGAAAATATTAACAATAATCAATAATAACAACAACAGCAGCAACAATAATATTAATAATGATATATAACAATAGTAGTAGTAGTATTCAAGTAGTAGTAGTAACAAAAACAACAACAATAATAATAATCCTTTGAGGAACCTATGAAATCGAAGAAGTCCCTCTTGAGTACACTGACGTGCACCCATTCACCGCTCCACAACTTGCTGGCACCAAGGTTATGAAGCGCCCAACTCGACCTGCACTCCTCCTGGCCTCCCCGACCAGCACTGCTGCTACCTGCACTGGCGAGACCTCATCAACTTCCACCACCAAGTGACGTCACGAAGGGCAGGTGCGCCGTTCCTGCCAACTGTTGCTATTCCGCCCCCATGATGGTTTCACCTCTTAGTAGGAAATATGTCCATCTTGGTTGGTATCATCTTCGTGGCGCGTCGTTGAATCCTTTCCAGTAAAATTAATGTCCTTTCTGTAATTAGGAGAGTGAATTTCTACTGCATACTCGAGTGCGGTCTTACCATGGAATTATACAAGGAGTAGCATCACGTCTCTGGCGTTTTACACTCAAAGTTCCTCGCGCTATGAACCCGAGCACTTAGTATTGGCTTTTGTTGTATGCTTTTTACAGTGATTCAACGTGTTTCAGGTCACTGTTGATAGTACTCAAGATCCACTTTTCCTCCACCTGCATCGCTTGCAGGGTTTCCCATTCATGATGTATGCATAATGGTTACACTATTTCTGGACCCAATGTGCATGATTTTGCATTTGTCAACGGCCAAGGACATTTGCCATTTTTCCGACCATTCGATAATAATGTGATTGAGGTGCTTTCCTGAATGATTTCGCAGTCGGTCTTTAATGAGGGCCTTTTCCACCCACCTTGGTGTCATCAGTGTAACGGTGTACAGGGGGCGTTTAGAAACGCGTTGATTAAGACTCAGCTTCCTTAAGGCGAATATATTCTTAAGCCTATAATAATACAGGAGCGTCTGAGCGAGAGAGACTACAGGTGTGTGTCAGTCGGACTCTCGTGAAGGAGTGACGAAGTTACAGATTGGAAAATAATGAAGTTACAATTGGTCACGTATGTCAAAGGTGACCTCCAAAGCTTGATGAAATGCTTTGTATACAAACTGAGACGGTAAACGCGACGGACATTCCTATAAGGTGGCGTGAATCTATCTGTCGTGGGTTTTTCCATTGACAATTGTATGCCTAATTCATTGGTGATATTAAATAATAATAATAATAATAATAATAATAATAATAATAATAATAATAATAATAATACATTGATATCCTATTATAACACTGCTCGGTCACCTACCAGTGATCGCGACCTCGCGATTTACAAAAAAAATCTAATTAGTAGTTGACCCGATATAGTGGGAACATGTTGAGCAGACTGCCTATGGCGCTGGAAGTATATCAAAACAATGGCTAAGCAGGAATAGCTACTCGTGTTAGTAATGACATAAATAATGAGAGAGTAACACCAGCAGGTGCGACATAATCAGAGAAACAATCTCTAAATAAAGACACCAGTATCCGCCAGTTAACAAGTAAAACTGAGATTACAGAACATGAAATGCTCATCCAGCTTCCAAAAAGAATAATAATAATAATTATAACAAAAGGTGGGAACATAGTACAATGTTATTGAGATACAGGAACTGAAAGAGGGAATGCCAGATTTCTGTCATTTGACTTGCTTGAGAAAAAAAAACAAAAAACTTGCCAGCGGCCTCACCATCCTGTCGCCTTGTCTGCACAACCAAATAATCGTGCAGGACAGAGTTCCTCCTAATAAGGTAGCACACATGACGACAGAGACTGACGAACATCAGAAACATCAGCACAAAAAATTCCAGAAAGGTACAAGTAGGTGAGGTGCAGAAGTATTCAGGCAGCGTTTCCTCCAAAGGTTTCTGCAAACTCTGTTTCGTTTGCAAGACAATTAATGAAGGGGAATTAGTCATTTAAGAGATGCTGGAGAAGTGAATGTTATCGAGAGACCGCCGAGGAAATACTCGATGGGAAATATTGGCCGTGAAAACAGGAGACGGATCCAGGATGGGTACGTTGTTATGTTAGTGGAGCGGATATAGCATGCTTCCGCGCTATGCCATAGTAACCAATAAACCGTTGATAAATGGTACCCTCCGGGCGAATTACCGATACATAGAAGGACTGAGGAAGAGCAAGAAATAATGCCGACCCTGAAAGTTCTTATGGAAAAACAGGTGTTGGGGGTAGTTGCTTGTAAGGGCACAGGAAAGAGCGTCAGACGCGTTCACCCAGGTGAGGGCGATCTCACCTCCTCCCGAACCGGCAGGGAGGCAAAAGAGACGCAGGCAATAGAATCGCCTGAAGACTGTCTCCTTGCAATATTGCAAGAGTGAGTACTTCTGCATTGAATACAGAGCGAAATCCTTCGCGATTAAGACAAGAGACAGGGACGTGTCAGGAGCTAACACACTGTCCTTAGCTGAAAGGAAATGGGACAATTTCATGGGCCTCAAACACGTCCGCCGTCTGAAACGGAACATGAATGATTATGGCATCGGGGTGAGGCTGGACTCAATCAAAAGGTAAAAATAATGACTCATGTCTGGGTTGAATAAAGGAAAAACTTGAGACTATAATTTTGATATCCGATATGGATAGTCGTTCTCAAATCGTGTAGAGAATAAGGCAGGTGTGACTCTACCGTGCGCTGCATCAACCATGTTGCTAATAACGCTGATTTGCCGTTGCGACAGAGTTAATGACGCTTTCAGTACATGCAAGGCCTGATCTGAGGAGAAACTGATTCACCTCGTCGATCTGCTTGCAACTATGTTGATAACTTCTACCATCTTATTTGTTTGCTCTAGCAGTTCCTCAATGTGAGCATGCAATCGCGCAAGTTTTCTACAATTGGCGTTGATCACCCTGCACGATTTCGGGCAGCAAAGAAAGTACATGAGTCTTAGTGGTCCCGCAAATCGCGCACGTCGTCGGTTGCCGTACCGAAGAGGAACTTTGAGAACCCAACGATGTTGAGCAAACCCCTCTTTACCGAGTGAACGTGGTGAAAACTATAATCCATGTCTACTTCATCAACTTTTCTCCGTAAGAACAAATCCTATCCTCCAGTAGTTGAAAAATATTCAGAGTTGGTACTAGAAAAGTGCCTTTGATTCCCTAGTCTTCGTTGCCCGTACGGCGTCTGCCATGCCAGTAGTTTTTCTGAGACTATCCTGATTGTGTCTGTGGTGTTGGTCAAGGAAGTATATGGATATTTTACAGGGCACATCTTCTATGAGGAAAACCTCTCCTATGTGTGCCGTGAGGGCGCCAGGCTTCAGGTGGATGGGTGTCGTTGCAAGCAAGGAGCCGAAGTACAACAAGATGATCAGAAAACGCAACATCATGATCTGAAAGTGGTGGGAATGATATTTAAACCCGTGGTCTCAAGTTATAGGTATGGTGTTGGGATTATCTTGGTGAACATTTGACTCTGAAGGGAATTACCAATATCAGGGTCAATGGTGAGGGAATTACTTTCAGACGATCACTGTGAACTTCTAGACTGACTCACTATTTGACTCAAGAACCTCGAACCTATTTCCCTGACATTCCGAACAACTCAGTAGGACCCTGAAATTTAGCCCCCAGTTTCGAACTCCTTTCCGCTTGCTTAATCATGACTGTGTCACCCTCTTTTAATTCCACCAGGACGCCCTGTTTGTGTTGTTTGACATCATTTCAACCTTTGTAGCTTTAACGTACTCTAACCTCTGAGTGTATCTTGGAAAACATATGCATCTGCTGTTGCGCGTATTTATCAATATTGTAGAAGGTTGGTGTGGTTTGTTAGGAAGTCGTACGGAAGACGTTTCTCCACCCTTTATAAGATGTAATAGGGAGACTTCCCCATAGAGTCGTTTACCGACGTATTTATGGAACCGGCTGAGTGCGATAGCCAATCCTCCCAGTTATCGTGGAGATCGTTCACGATAGGCCTGAGACCTGTAGATTTTCCTATTAGCCCTCTCCGCCAACCCATTAGCAGCTGGGTGGTAAGCTGTGATGAAGGATTGCGTGATGTTTAACTGAGCGCATATTTCGCTCAATACTCAGTTCCCTAAACTCGGTGCCATTGTCACTCAAAAGAATTCGAGGAGACGAATGTGGACTAACACGTGAGTCACGAGGGCATGGAACACGCGATGTGGCTGTCTTGTCCTTCAGAGGCGCTAGAACTAGAAACCTAGAGAACTGGTCGACGCACCAATAAGTAGCGCGAACCATGTTGGCTCTGGGGAGCTATAATAAGTCTATATTTACAACATCCCATGGCGCCTCTGGTACTGGGTATTGCAACATAGGTGCTGGCCCTTTTTGGATACTTGTTGCTTGCTAAGCGACGCAATGTGCGACATGTTTTTCTACATCAACCCGTAATGTGGGCAGTGTATTTTTTGTCTGGTGACAGATAGTGTCTTGTCCTTCCTGGGTGACCCGCAATGGGTGTGTCATGGACCAGCTTAAACGTCACGGGGACGTATGTGTCTGGGATGACCAGTTGTTCTATAGGGACTGGTTTGGTTGGCCATGACCTACAAAGGAGGTTGTCCTCTGATAGGAAGAATTGTGAAACGGGAACTGGCAATTCTGTAAGGTTTGTTTCGTCTCCCGACTCTAGGGCGTAAATTAACCTCTTCCATACTTGGGTGGTCTCGCTGGCAGTGTGTAGCTCAGATGAAGCGAAGTTGTGGATGACCTCTGGGGTGGCAATCGCGCCTATTGGAATATTTCGAGATAAGGCATCTGCGACTACATTTGTTTTCCAGTGATATATTTTATCTCCGGAAAGGATTGTATGTAGATCGTTAAGAACCATCTTGCCAGACGACCGTGTAGGTTTTTCCCTTGAAAAAGATCAGTGATGGCCGCGTGGTCCGTATACCACAATTTTGTACCCCATCACTGTGTCTCGAAAATGCTTGAGAGCCCACACAATGGCAAGAGCCTCTGGGTGGGTAACATAATAGTTCTTTTCCAGGCTGTTAGTACTCGACTGGCGAACGCTATTACATGCTTTGCCGGACTTATTTGTTTTCATAGAGCGGCTCCCTAGTCCACTAGCCGAAGCGTCGGTACAAAGCTGAAAGGGGTCCTTGAAATCTGGAAAGACAAAGACCGGAGCCTGTGTAAGCGCTTTCTTTAAATCCTCAAAGCTCGTTTGTTGAGCTGGGAGCCACTGAAATGGTACGTCTTTCTTTAATAGGTGGGTTAGGGGACTCGCGCGTGCTGCGAAGTCCTTTATAAAAGGCTTGTAGTACCCTGCGACTCCCAAGAAAGACCGTACCTTGTCTGTAGACGTTGGTTGAGGGAACTCGGCAATAGCTTTTATTTTGTCGTCCACTGTGTGGATGCCCGAATTCGTCTACGACAGCCCCAAGAACTTGATCCGGGCTTTAATTCACATTTGGTGAGTTTGAGCTTTAATCCGACCTCTTGAAGTCTGTGTAGGACTGCTTTTAGTGTTTCCATGTGGGCATGCACGTCTTTACTTGCTATGATGATGTCATCTAAATACACATAGACAGTGTTGCCCAGTAATTCTCCATATTTACTGTTCATTGTCGTTTGGTAGGTCAAGGGATCTCCTTTGAACCGAACAGCATCCTCGTCCACTCATAGTGGTCTGAGGCGTGCTGAAAGCCGTTATTCCACGGGACTCAGAGATATGGGCCATGGGCAGTTGCCAGTAGCCACTTACCAGATCTAGACTCGTAAAGACTTTATTTCCTCTACAGAGACTCATCAGGAGATCTCTGAGCAGGGAAGCAGAAAATGATCATCCACGGTCGCATTGTTCACACGCCGGAAATCAATCACAGGACGATAAGAACTGTCTTTCTTTGGAACCAGAAACAAGGGTGAATTCCACAGGGAGTTCGATTCTTTGATGACACCTTGTTCCTAACATATCAGACATAAGTTGCTGCACTACTTCCCTCTGACTGTGGGGGAGCTTGTATGCATTGATATATACAGGATTGGTATTGGGTTTTAACTTAATGTGGTGTTTAGTACACTGCGTAACTCCAAGCGGCTCGCCTGGAAGAGCAAGCGCCCCTATAATGTTCCAGCAGCTGGACTAAGGTTGGCTTAATTTCGGAATAGTGTGCAACTTTTAGGAATGCCTCTAAATTAGCTGTGTCTTGTTTGTGAAAACTGACACGCCGAGGTTATGCCTGAGACTTGGGCTGAAGGGTATTCAGCTGGTTCCGGGGCTACATTTTTCCCATACACTAGACACTGGCATAATCTAACACCGTGTTTTAAGGATACAGGGGATCCTGAAGTGTTTATAACCAATGCCTCTGCAATACCTCCCTCCTTGATTGTCGCGAGAGTTACATCCACCGTCACCCGGTGTATGTGGTGCTCCGTCGATACACACATCACTGCCGTTGGAGGGGCGTTAGGTAACAAGATTTTAACAAGTTTTGAAGCACGATCCGGAACTGTTGAGGACCTTCTACTACTGCCGTTACTGTCCGCCATAAGTCTGTAATGTTTTCGTGTGGTTTGACCGTAAGAGGTGACACTTGGGCGGTGGCAGACCCTGAGTCTGTGGTGGGATGGTCATTTCCCCCTCTGAGGGCGGGATTACAGGTGACATTGGCGATGAATTTACCATCCCTGTATGCGTCGTCCTTGATACACGATCGTGTTGCTTTCAGGGTTTATGGTTATATGCTGGTCTTTCATGGCATTTAATCCTAAGATTCCATCTACAGGTAAGGCAAACCTGCTAGATACATAAAAAGAAATCTCAGAAAGGACATACCTTTTCATATAAGCTGACTGTTAGTGGTACTCGCCCTAGGATTCCCAAAGTGGTGCCCGTCACGCCTACCACATTCAGGTCGTTCTCTTGGGCAGCCAATTTCCTCTCGCCTGTCGTGTCAGTGACCTGTAAGCGGAGTCTGAGATTACATTGACTGTCGCACCTGTGTCTACCGCTAAGGTGAGTGAAATTTTGCCCACCTTGCAAGAGGGCAATTATGCTTGTCCGTCCCAAGGCGGCAATGACTGAGTCAAGTTACTCCCAATTAGTATCGTCCTTATGGGATACTTGGATGTACGCCTTGCCCAATGGCTGTCACGCAGTCATGCCTTTTATTCTGAGAAGAGGAGGAGGTGTGGTTTACTGTCCGCCGAGGACTTGTTCTTCTGTTCCTCCTTGGCCTTTGTATTGCATAACAACTATCTGAATCATGAAAACATGGCAAAAGGCAGCCTTCCGCTGATGGTTTGGCCTAGGGTTCCTGTGTGATGAGTGATGGCCGTCTCCTGTATCCTCCTGATCTCCCTATCAGATCCCTGTCTTGAGTGTGTTGAGTCCCTACGTTTCGCGAAGCAAGAATTCTCAGGAATGTCCTGATTGTTTGCAAAAAGGTGAGAGATGCCCTTACTTTGAGCCTGCAATGCTGCGGCTGTTGCGGGGGTTGATGGTGAGGTGTTCTTGAACCTTGACTTCTAACTCTGAGACAAGTCAACCAACTTCCGCTCGGTTTGAAGGTCAAGGGAAGGACAGAACGGCGGTTCTTCTCTGAAATATGAAATAAGTAAAAAAGCAACTCGAAGACTGTCTTCACCTGGTGTTTTTGCATACTGCCCCGTGGGAGCCACTGCGCGTCTTCTAAACTTTTGACACAGTCAACCGCCAGCTGACTTGCCTCAGTCATGGCGTCCCAAATCGGCTTTGTTGAGGAATTTTTTTGGAGGGACTCAACCGTGTGTGCGATCTGTCTAACGATGCTTGGTTTACTCCGCCTCCGAAGATTTTATGAAATTCCTTTTAAAAATCTCATAGTTTACTCCAATGTCCCCCGAAGCGAACGCTGAGGACTGCATCAAATTTAGTGCCCGAGAGCCTGGTAGTAACCGGAACCGAATGAATGCAATTTTATCATGATCGTCCGTAATAGAGGAATTTACGATGGCAGACTCACATAGATCTAGGAACTGTCTCGCCGAATAATCTGACTCGCTGCCGGAGAACTGTCGAATACTGGCGTGAGTTCGAATGACCCGAATCGGTGGAGGGGGAGGAGTTAGTTGGTAGGTATTGTGATCGGTGGAGTGGGGTTAAGTATTCCGAAGAACCCGGAGAATTGAATTGGCCCTGTCCACTGGAATTGAGGAATATTGAGTACCTGAACGTAAATTTACAACATTAAGATCATCGGTGTCTGAACCGTGTTCCACTTCCTCCTCACCTGAAGGACGAGCCAACTGTTTAAGGGTGTCGCCGAGTTTAACGAGAGTGTCTTTGTTCATACTATGGCTTAAATCATTTACACTATATGAGAATATTTTAATATCTGTAATTATTGTCCCATGTTATAATAAATTGTGCGCCCGTACCCTAAAAACAGGAAGGGATGGTAAGCAAAGGTGGCCGTTAGACGTAATAGAATGTTAAGGTTATAATGTCAGGTAATAAAGTAATGTTATAATGTTATGTTTATATGAAATAATCACCCAATAACGAAGCTGTTATTTGGTTAGAATAAATATGTGATCATGCCATTAAAAAGCGCGTTTCTCCCTAGCAGCGAAGAGAAAACGGAGCAAGGGCACACTGAGGAAGTTTAAATCAGAGTAGAAATCACAATACCGTATGCGAATGATCGTTACTCTCCACAACTACGACGATTAACAGTGTTAGATACACATAAATAAAAAGAGTCGTGCCTCTAATGCAATTTTCCTGAGTTTGCACTTGTGAAAAATTGGAACGACAGGTACGATACCGAGAATATTCAGCTGAAGTAGAGCTGGTGACGGAGGATGTCGTCGTCCCTGGGGTACATGGAGCCTCGGAGTCGCGTTGGAAGACCTTGGCTGCGGCAGGAAAGCGGTGAGAGTTGATTGAAGGGCGGACCTCAGGTGACTCGTAATGGCGGCGAGATACTGCCGACTCAGCGATGTAACTGGCTGTGGGGTGGCCCGGCAGGGGCAGGTCGGGCGGCCGGAACACTGCTACCAGACGTAGGACGGCTGCGGCGTTCGTGTTATATTGAGAGCTATGGGGCAGCGGTTGTAGATATGGCGACTTGGGTGTGTAACCTCTTGAAGGCGCCTTGGAACGGTAGGTAACTAACTTGCGGTCACTGGGGAACGTCCGCGTTGGCCTGGTTGGCTGTTCGTCATAAAGAGATTTCGGCCGATGCTCCCGGCAGCGGCAGTATTTGCCGCTGTGTTGCTTGGAGCTTTAATGGGTGCTGCAGGTTGTGCCTCCCTTCTGCGTAACGCGGAGGGCTTGGAGGTGAGCTGGGGTGGCTTGTAGTCCAGGGCCCGAAATCGCGATATATTGCCAACAGCCAAACGATGACCAACTTCGGTGAGAGTCATCAATACACTTACAAAAGAGAATAAGATTCTTATAAGACTAAAGAGAATATTCTTGAAAATAATCAATGCCGAATTAGCCATCATTCAATGAGGGCATGCATAAAGAGAATATCTGCCCATATACACCCTGAATATATATATATATATATATATATATATATATATATATATATATATATATATATATATATATATATATATATATATATATATATATGATTATTAAAAGATATACCTTTGTTTACTTGCAGAGCCAGATATCTTAACTGAAATAAGAAATAATTTGAAAAACCATAGATAGATGGAGGAAATAATGCTGTTTGACGAAGGTTCCCGCTTACTGGCTGGTTCCTCTGTGCATTGAAGGCGCGTGCTGTTGTTGTAAACAAGACAAACATATTCGCTGCAACTATAATATACGACTTTCCGAATTATGGAAAATATTTTCTCAGGTTGTTTTAAAAGGCGGAGCCGCAACTAATATTTGCCCAGGCAAATTTGGAAAATAAACATTTTTTCCTCGAAGGTATGAGGGGAAGATACAGGGGTGAACCTTGCCTTCCTTCTTAAATCTCCGCAGACCTTCGTTCCAAAATGCTAGTGACTATGAGGTACACACCGTCCTTCCCTTCGATCTTCGTCCTAAACCTTCATTGACTCTTGGTACACGACTCTAAGGCTCTTCGTCTCATCAAGCTCTCCTCCTCTTGCTGACAGCTTTCTACCTCTTAAATTCAAAATCGCCATGGTTGCTATCTTTCTATCTTCTATCATTGTTTTTTCATGCTGACTGCTCTTCTGAACTTGCTAACTGCGCCTCCCCTCCCTCAGCACCGCCACCGCTACGACTTTCTACTCATGCATAATCCTACTGTCCAAACTCCCCTTATGCAAAAGTTAACCATTGTATATCTCCACTCTTTCATCCTCTTCACTGATAAACTCTGGAACAATCTTCCTTCAATGTATTTCCTCCTGCCTACCCAGCTTAACCTCTTTCAGAAGTGTATCAAAACACCTCTCCACCTGAAACAACCTCTCTTTTGCTTACTCTTTACATTTTTACTTTTGAGGGCAGCGGCAGACTGTCTCCTTTAGCTGTCTATATATATATATATATATATATATATATATATATATATATATATATATATATATATATATATATATATATATATATATATATAGCAAAGGAGACAGTTTGAAACAAAAAAAAAAATAAACAATTGAAAGATAAAAAGCCCGTATTCACTGCTCCTGAAAAGAGTTGCCAGAGGTGGCCGAATAGGTCAATTTTGGAGAGAGGTGTCCCGATAGCCTCCTCTTGAAATAGTTCAGAGTCGCAGGCAGGAGGAAAGCCCCCAAGGAGGTCCAGGATTGCAACGTGAGGATGAAAGAGTGAAAAATGCTGGATAACTCATGCGTAAAGAGATTTCGACAGTTATGGAGATGAGCTTGAAATAGAAGAGTCCGTGTGCAGCTGAACTGGGAGAAGGAGAACATGCAGTTAGCAGGATCAAGAGCATTTCACGTGAAAATATCGATAGAAGATAGAAAAGAACAGCTGATATGGTCGGAAGAAACTTGAAAGCTGTCAGTAGAGGAGGAGGTGATGGTGGAAAACCTCAAACTCCACTCTGTCCAAGAGGCTGTGTGAGTGGAGCCCCCACAAGTGAGAGTGCATACTCCATACGAGGGCAGACAAGAGTTTATATGGATAACAATTGTGCAGGGGAGAAGAACTGGCGAAAGGAGACGATACAGAACGCCAACCTCGAGGAAGCTGATTGAGTGAGGAGAGGAGATGTGGTTTCAGTAAAAGATTTTGAGTTAAGGATAGATCGAGGATGTTTTAGTGTTGAAGGAGGTGACAGCTGAGTGTTGTCGAAGAGTAGGGATATAGGTGTTTGGAAGATTATGTGTCGATATAATGGGGTGGAGAAATTTGGTTTTAGGGCATTGAAGGACAGGGTTTCTTTACCTCAATCGGAAGATGTTTTTCTGTAGTTTCTGTTGAGAGGGTCTTCTGGTGAAAAGAAGTTGAGTAATGCAGAGTGGAGTTATCAGCGTAGCAGGTGGATAGGACAGTTTGTTATGGAAGATCATTGATGAATAACAAGGAGAGAGTGAATTGATAGGACCCAGAGCCCTGTGGAACACCACTGTTGATAGGTTTAGGGAAGAACAGTGACCGTCTACCACAGCAGAGATAGAAGACGGACGGAAGGAAACTGCAGAATAAAGGAACAGAGAGGATAGAATCCGAAAGAGGGCAGTTTAGAAGCAAAGAGTTGTACCCAGATTCTATCGAAAACTTTTCAGTTTGTCTTGCGCAACTGGGAAATTTCACCAGAGCAACAAGAAGATGACCAAGAGTCAGTTAAGAGAGCAAGAAGATCGCCAGTAGAACGCATACCGGAACACATACTGGCGATCAGATAGAAGGTCAGGGAAGTGGAAAGGTGCTTTTGAGATCTTTCGGTTTGGGGAATTGATTCAAAAGCTTTGACGCTGTAACAAGGAAAGTAAAAATTATAGGAAGGGCGCGGCGGTAGCAGAGGGATTGAAACGGTCACCCTTCTTGAAGCACAGGCTGTAATGAAGAGCGTACTTCCAACAGGAAGAGGTAGATGTCGATGAGGCAGAAGGCGAAAAGAAGTTTGACTAGGCAGGGTGTTAGCACGGAAGCTGCACAGTTTTTTTTTAGAGGACAATGAGAGCTTTTCACAACAGGTCCATAGGCCTTATAAGAGTTGAGGTCAAAGAGGGCATATACAACATCATTCCAGAAGAATCTTAATAACAAGGCATAAAAGGAGTCAGCAGGGGGATGAGTACGAGGAATGTGCCAGAATCGTAAGGAGGCACTGCAACAGCCTTCCTGAGAGTTAGAGGCCAAAGGGCATGGAAAACATCACATTCCGAAGAATCTTAATAACAGGCATAAAAGGAGGTCAGGGGATGAGTGAGGAGAATATGCCCAGAATCATGCATATATATATATATATATATATATATATATATATATATATATATATATATATATATATATATATATATATATATATATATATATATATAATTAGTCATGTATCGGATGTCACATTATAGAGATCACGCGGATGCCCAGATGTGTATGCGGATGTCTATATTTACATATTTGCAGATGCAGATATCAGTTTCTACCAAACTGCGGATGCGGATACGGATATCAAATTATGACATCCTCACAGACTCTGAATGCGGATGCGGATATTAAGTATGACATCCTCACGGATGCAGATGCGGATGCGTATGCGTTCATAATTTTAGTAATTCATTAAATAGCACCTTTTTTTTTTTACATCTTGCTCTGTAGCGCCATTGGAAAACTTTTCTTCCATATAGGCCTGATTGGTCGTCGCAAGCCCCTCATAGCGCAGGCAATTTTTACAGTGGCGCCAGTTATGCTTGGCTCATGCCGCTCCCTGAACTCATTCTTGATTCCCACTTGGACTGTATCTTCAAGACTCCAGGTTGATGGGTGTCTTCTGGACAGCATGTGGGTAGTCTTGAAGCTGCTGGCAGTGACTGAAAATCCAGGTGGTAGCGTGGGGATTCAGACCAAAGTTTCCACGGAGCCGTGAATGCTAGGCCCACACACTCACCACTCCGCCACCGCCTACCTCTTGCAAGATGTTAGCTGGTTTTGTTACACAATACTGTATTTTGTAATTTTAAAGCTTTATGACGAGTTTCAGCTACACCTGTTGTGTACCTGAAGTATTGCGCCGGAGGCATATGACCCCCCCCTCGCGACGCCACAGCAGAAGGGTCCGACATGCAGCTGAGATTGAGGAGTGAGCAGGAAGGGGTCGTGGTCCACTACTTTTTTTCTCAGGGGCGCCTCGGTACACTGCGTCGGACGTTAATCTTGACTCTGCCCTTGCCCGAGGGTCAAAGCAGGAGCGGTGACGACCTCTCTCCGGTGGGTCACGTTATGGAATTGTCTCTCTCTCTCTCTCTCTCTCTCTTCTCTCTCTCTCTCTCTCTCTCTCTCTCTCTCTCTCTCTCTCTCTCTCTCCGTGCGATGTGATGTGAAAAATTATGTTGATGTTCCCGCATGAATGCGGATGCGATGTCCGATACATGTCTAATATATATATATATATATATATATATATATATATATATATATATATATATATATATATATATATATATATATATATATATATATATATATATATATATATATTGTGGTTAGCAGATAGCTTGATTTCAGTTCAACCCTGCAATGTTTGCCCTCCTTGATTTGGCACTGCTGCTTGCGAGCGTTATGTTTCTCTCCAAGGTTTTCAGTATTCCCTCAGTCAGTCTAGAGTAGACACTTACCGCTCGTCTCGCTAACTTCTTGTACAGCACTGTATTTCCTTCAATATAGACTTTCTAAAGGACCTTAGGGATTTTCTTTGTACCAACCCTTCCTGCACGTAAGCCCAGGCAGGTAGCATAGATGGCATACAGTGAGTTTTAGTGTAATTCAGTGGAGAAGCTAGACGAAGTGGACTCGGAGGATTGGCGAAGGTATTCCATTCCGACGTTCTACAGTGCTTTTTTAGTGCCCCTACAGTGTACAACGTTGTGTGTGTGCCTTCAGCAGTGTGTGTTTTTCTGTGACTTGTACGTCTCTTTACGTGTTTAGCGCTGTGTCGTCCTCACGGTACTAGTGCATCCAGCCGACAGTCCCAGTACTTCTCGCCACTTCCGCAGAGCGGGAGCGTGACATGCACTCACCCAGACTGTTGAGAGAGAGGCACTGAGCTGCACACCTAGGTTGGGCAGGTACCGGTACCAGTACCGGTACTAACGTATACCAGCTCGCTAAACGGTACGATACCAGTACCAGATTGCTCGGATTTATTTATTGGATTTATTGATAGTTCTTCATGTCCGATTCTTTGATTTAAGTTGTTAATAAATATTGTTATTGGTTATTAGACTCATGATCGAGTACATTCATAATAACTATACATTGCTATTTTTATCGAAAAATAAATATTCACTTGAGAGAGAGAGAGAGAGAGAGTGAGAGAGAGAGAGAGAGAGAGTGAGAGAGAGAGTGAGAGAGAGAGTATTATAAAAAATTACATATAAAATCAGACCACACAGACCCCATGGTCCAGACTAGGGTGGTCTGTCATCAAACCTAAGTGATTTTACATTAATCAGAAGGCTCCAAAACGTTGCATTTCTACTCTAGTTCTAGTTGAAATTGTACAACAAAGCAACATCTAATTAAGGCGAAATAAATGGGGAAAAAGTCACTTTGCTGTGTGTGTATACGGTGGAGTGTGTGCATAACAAAGCAACATTCCATGTATAAGAAACAAACAGTGTGTCCACTGTGTGTAGGTGTGTGTGTGACACACACACACACACACACACACACACACACACACACACATTGTACACAGTGGACTTTTTCTCTCATTTATTTCTGCCTGCAATTAGATGTTTCCTTCTATTACTTTCCTTTCTTCTTTCCTCTCTCTTCTGAATGTATAAAGAAGAAGAACTATCCAGCAACTAAGATCCGTCGGTAATATACTAGCGGTACGGTCAGGCCGAGTGATCGAGAGTTCACGACCAACCGGTACCGGGTGCCGCTGAATTGATTCTTCGGCACCCGATACCGGGCAATACCAGGTGCCGGCTGAATCGATTCTTTCTCGCTTCCGGTACCGGTACCCAGTGCCGGGAAGAATCGATTCAGCCGGCACCCGGTACTGGTACCCAGTGCCGGAAGACTCATGATCACTCGGCACTCGACCATTACCGCTAGTGCTTGTATTGCTTGGATCTTTGGTATGTTCGGCGGCGGCGCGGGGCTGGCCAGTCTCCATGCGGTACCGGTAATGGGCCTCTAAGGGGACGATAAGCCTTTGAATGTTGTGCTGGCTGCTGAGTCACTGCCTCGCTGACCGTCTTCTTCCCAAGTTCCCACCATTTTGTCCTGCTTTTCGTTTCCACTTTCATAGCTCGCGTCTCCATTATTTTTATTATTGGATTTATTGGATGATTCTTCATGTCCGCTGAATCTTTTTTTAGGATACTAATATATATTGTTATTGCTATATTAGGACTATGAGTACACATCCATAATAACTACGTATAACATATGCTTTTATTTTTTATCGAAAAAAAAAATAATCACTTCATTCAGGAGATATAGTGAGAGAGAGATATAGAGAGAGAGAGAGAGAGAGAGAGAGAGAGAGAGAGAGAGAGAATATAAGAACATAAGAACATAGGGAAACTGCAAGAGGCCGGATGGCGTACATAGGGCAGCTCCAGGTGAATCTTCCACCACTCACGATGGGTGAGGTGTAGTTACAGGGGTTGCAGGTAGAGGCTTGATCCTCGTTGGATACTCGGCGGTACTAGGCACGCATCCAGCAATTCCCTGTCACCCTACTGCATCCACACCTCACTGCCACGTGTCGTCCTCGTCCATGTAGCTATCTTAGTCTACTCTTAAAACAAGCCACCGTCCCTGCACTAACTATGTGATTGCTGAGTTTATTCCATTCCCCACCACCCTATTACTAAACCAATGCTTGCCTATATCTCTCTCCTAAATCTATACTTCTTTCTAATTTAAATCCATTACTGCGAGCTTCTATCCCTGTTGGCTAATTCCTCGTACTTTACTTATATCGCCTTTGTTGTAAATCCCTTGACCCATTTGAATACTTTCTCTCTATCAGATCTCCCCTGCACTCTCGGCTCCTAGTGAATGTAAGTTTAGATGTTTCAGCCTATTTTGATATGGAGGTTTTCAGTCCTGAATCATCCTTTGGTCATCCTCCTCTGGAACTGATTCCTAGCAAGTTGATGTCCATTCTGTAGAGGCAGCTCCTTTGACCCTCAAGTCTCCTGTGTATCTAACCCCACCTAATATCGCTGTCCATGGAAGTTATCTAGTCTATTTTTTGAATGTGACATCAGGTATTGGCACTGCCACCACGTGACTGCTAAGCCTATTCCACTCATCCACCACCCCTGTTTGTAAACCAATTTCTTTGCCTGTGTCCCTGTTGAATCTTGGAAATTTATCCAGTTTAAAACCCATTACTTCATGTCCTACCCGGTTCTCTTAATTGCCAACAAAAAACCTCAGGAATGTCTCCTTATTAAAAGCCCTTCATCCATTTGATAAACCTCGATCATGTCTCCATCGCACCCTTCTGCCTTCTAGAGAATGCAAGTTTAACTGTTTGAGTCTTTCCTCGTATGGCAAGTTTCTCTCAACTCCTGAATCATCTTAGCCATCCTCCTCTGCAACTGATTCTAACATTTTGATATCCATTCTATAGTAAGGTGACCAGAACTGAACTCGCATAGTCAAGATGAGGCTCTAACTAATGCCACAAATATAGTTTGAAGAAAAACTTCGGGGCTTCTGTTGCTTTACGCTCCTTGAAATAAATCCCAGCAATCTCATTTGGCTCGATTTCTAGCATGAATGCATTGTGCTCCTTTGGACGGAGTATCAGAGCTCACTAAGACCCCCCTAAATCCCTCTCGCACCCAACCCTGCTTATGAGAGTGTCATTTAAGCAATAGTTATGAGGGGTTGTCTTCCTACCTACACTCAGAATACTGCACTTCCCTACATTGAACTCCATCTGCCATTTATCCGCCCAGTCATACAATCTGTTGAGTTCACCCTGGAGAATACTAGCGCGTCCTGATCCGGACTCACCATTACTCTACCGATCTTGGTATCATCTGCAAATTTACTAACATCACTACTTAATTCCTGTATCAAAGTCATTGATATAAATAATGAAAACAAAAGTGGACCTAATACCGAACCTTGTGGGACCCCACTCGTAACACACATCCCCAGCCGATCTTTTACCATTGATTTGGCACTTTTGCTTCCTATTGCTGAAGCCACGCTCTTTGACCCAGTTCAAAACTTCTACCCTTTACCCGTGAGCCTGTAATTTAAGCAACAGTCGTTGGTGAGGAACTTTGTCAAACGCTTTCTTACTAAAATCAAGATAGATTACATCATAATTTTCATCTCTGTCAACCGCCTCAAATACTTTATTGTAGAAGGACAAGAGATTGGTGATATGACCTACCTTTTTGTGAACTCCATGCTGCGAGTCGTGAACGTTGTTTATGTTTCTTAAATGCTCTGAATGTTCCTGGCTATTATGGACTCCAGCATCTTGCCTATAACCGATGTTAAAGCTTAATTGGGCGATAGTTTGAAGCTAACCCACCTGTCCTCCCCTTTTTAAAAAAATCGGCGTCACATTAGCTACTTTCCATAGGCTCAAGGCATTATAGTAGTATTGCCGACATCTTAAAGATGTGTTCGGTTAGTGGGTCACTGAGTACATTACTCCAATTCCTTTTAATACCCTCGGAAATATCCTGTCAGACGGGCGACATGTTCTTCTTAAGCTTTATCTATCCTCGCCATCCTGAAATCCACGGTTGCCTGGTAATGATTATATCCCCTCAATTTATCGCCATCCTCCGCCCTCGTACACCTGAACTCTTCCCGGTATAGTCGTTCGATCCTCCTGTGTGAATACTGAAAGGAAGTAGTCGTTCAACAATGTGCCGCATATTTTCGTAATTTTCTACTAGCTCCTGTGTTTGTTTTCAGCGGTCCAATTTTCTCCCGTGTTTTTGTTCTATACATCTTGAAAGAAGCCCTTAGGATTACTTTTTCGCCTCATTTGCTACTTTTGATCTCATATAAGTAGTCTTTTTTGCTACCTCTGGTGTTTTTCTTAACTAATCTAGATAGTTCGACGTACCGGCCCCCCCTGAGATGTGTTTCCCCATTTTTATTTTCTCTGATAAATTCCTTCTTTAACCTAACTGTGTTTTAGTCCACGAGTCATCCACTTAGGATCATTGTTTTCTTTTCTAAGTGTTCGCTGTATATGCTGTCCTTTTGCCCGTCTACTATTACTCTAATCTGCTATTGTAAGACATTTCTACCTGGTTCTCCTATTTCCAATCCGCAGTTCTGGCCCTCATGAATCCCTAAATTATCCCAGTTTACCCCTTCAAGATGTCTTCGAAGTTCTCGTATTTTGCTCTTCTGAATCTGGTAACAATGGGTTTGTCTGCGGGTTACCGCCCAGTCTGCTAAACGAACCGTTCTGTGGTCACTATTTCAACTCTCCGCCCACCCTCCAACTCACGTAGCAAGTTCCCATTATTGGTTAGGGACTAAGTCTAATATGTTATCTCCTCTGGTAGGCTCAGTAACTACCTGCTTAAGGAAATTATCTTGTATAACTTCAAGAAAGTCCCTCGGCTTCCAGGTCACCCAGAGAGAGAGAGAGAGAGAGAGAGAGAGAGAGAGAGAGAGAGAGAGAGAGAGAGAGAGAGAGAGAGAGAGAGAGAGTTCTTTTACAGAAAATTTATTTAGGAATTTCCTCCATCAGATTTGCATTAAGATAAAAAAATCCTTTTGGGCACCGGCACCGGTACCGGTACTAACGGTACCTGGAGTTTTTTGGTACTAGTACTCAAAGGTACTCAAACCTCTGATTTGACGGTACCTGCTCCATCCCTTAATACTGCACACTGGCGTCTGGCACTGGCACTGGCTGCTGCCCGCAGGCGGCCCGGCCCTGCCTAGCGTGGCAAGCAACACCGCCACCCACCAATACCAACTGCTCACACACATAGAACTACATGTATGAACGTCGCGACTTCTTGCAAGGCTCTTGATCGTGGCCCTATAGACTCCGAGGGTTGACCCGGTCCAAAGGCCCGATCTATGTCATCACCTGTTCTTCGAAGCTGCCACAATTAGTCACCTGGTCTACTCATTTCCAGGTGGGCTTCAGACCCCACAATCCACATGAGATGAGGAGGGGGTACTAGGAAGCTGAAAGCACTCTGCTGGATGCGCCAGCTCTCAAAAATATAATTACATTAAGAAAACAAATACTAATGAAAAGAGCTGGATAGTGCATCATATGCAGTCAATTTGTAATTTAATTTATATGATTAGATAGAAGGAGCCACATTCCATTTAATGATATTAAAAAAAGTTTGTCCCCAAAGATGAGCTAGTAGCTGATTTAAATAGAGGTAGAAACTGGAGGGTAACTAGGATTCAGGGAGGAATTCCACAAAGGAATGCTTCTGACACTGGAAGGACCTCTTCCTTAGTTTAAGCTGGGTCCCAACATGTGCTATTTTGTTCTGGTGGCCTCTATTTGGGTAGAGATCAGGAGTTAGGAAACAAAAAAGTGTCTGAAGAGGAGATTGCACATTTATTATGAAAGATCTTGCCAGTACTTAATCATATGTCAAACGGAGCAAACGACCGTGTATTGAAAATACATTTAGTGATTTTTAAACCTTTCGAAATAATTTGAAATTTTCTAGGCCCTGGAATGTGTACTTTGGTCCAATCCTGCCTCTGAACTGACTCTCTAATAATTTCAAATCTCCAACATAGCCTGTGTTCCACACAGCCGAGGAGTATTCCAATAGGGGCGCAACATGAGTAATGTAAGAGGGGGGACTATAAAGGAAGCATCACGATTAACTGTTGCTTTTAAGGATTATGCCCTGTATAACGCCTCCGGCTTTGTTTGACCAGTATTAGCAATGTGCTGATGAAAAACTTCAAAGTGCAATCAACTGTTATTCCTAAATCAACGGGCAAATATCTTTTATAGGAAGGTGTATGTTGTCCATGCAATAAAGTCCTGATAGGCCCAAACTTCCTGTAGTCTATCTGACGTCTCAGGAATCTTTAATAAAAACGCACTTCTGGAAGAATTCATAGGAAGGACCCCAGGATTTAGATGTAGTAAAAAAGGGAATTTATAGCTTGCTTGACATTGCATCATATCACTAACTGTATTTGGGCCGGAACTCTGTCTTAATGTTAACGCTTACAATTCTAAGGGTCATCAGCAAAGATCTTGGTAGAAGCAGTTATGTTGTGTGTGAGAAAATTTACATAGATAAGAAAAAGTAGGCTGCCAAGCACAGAGCCCTGAGGGACTCACATGTATCAATCTTGTATTACTGATCCTTATGGTCCACAACAACAATATCTATTTCGCCAGTTAAAAAAGTATCTAATGCAGTCGAGTAGCTTGCCAGTGATGCTCAACATCCTCAATTTCACGAGTAGTATGTCATGGGAAACAGCTTCAAAAGCCTTAGAGAAGTTCTAGAACAGCACAAGATCCACGTAAAATCATTGGTCCAACCACCATAGTTATTTCTGTTGTAGGTTAATATCAACTGATCCTCAGTAGAGCGCCCTGAACGGAAACCATATTGATTGTCATTCAGCATATTATTACTGTCCAAATATTCATACATAAATTTGGAAAATGATTTGTTCCATGGTTTTACCCACAAACAGATGTTAAAGATATTGGTCTATATAGTTGTTATAGTGTGGATATCAATGTATTATTATTATTATTTAATATCACCACGAATTATAGGTGCAGTACAAGTGTCAATACTGGAAAAACCCACGACAGATAGGCTTCACTTCCCCAGGAGTGTCTCTGTTTTTCTTCTCTGTTTATGGAGATTTCATTCCTTTAGTGACTGTAATATCTTGAGTGGTTGTCTTCTCCCTTTCATTTTGATTGGTACTATATCCGAAGGTCATAAGGGGAGGGGCTGTGATTCGGATTGAGTTCTCCTGAATTCAGACTCCAGCCAGATTTTTGCAGGGTTGGTGATGCTGGAGCCCACCCATTCTTGGCGGCAGCTCCAGCAATCTTCTCTCCTGGTCACTGGGACATTTCATTTGTGAACATAAAGGAACATAAGAACGCAGGAGCTCTACAAGAGGCCGGTAGGCCTGTACAAGGCAGCTCCTTTGGACCCTAAGCTCCCCGTTTATCTAACCCCAATTCCATAATCATCGCTGTCCATGAATCTCATCTAGTCTATTTTTTGAATGTGATAATTGTATTGGCACTCACCACGTGACTGCTAAGCCTTTCATTCCACTCATCCCTGTTAGTAAAACCAATTCTTGCTCTTATGTCCCTATTGAATCTGAATTTATCCAGTTTAAAACCTATTACTTCGTGTCCTACCCGGTTCTCTTACCAACAAAACTCATGAATTCCTCCTTATTTAAAGTTTTCCTCTTCATCCATTTATAAACCTCAATCATGTCTCCACGCACCCTTCTTCGGGCCTTTCTAGAGAAATGCAAGTTTAACTGTTTGAGTCTTTCCTCGTATGGCAAGTTTCTCAACCCCTGAATCATCTTGGTCATCCTCCTCTGCACTGGATTTCTAACATTCTGATATCCATTCTACAGTATGGTGACCAGAACTGAACCGCATTGTCAAGATGAGGTCTAACTAATGCTAAATATAGTTTGAGGAAGACTTTGGGCTTCTTGTTTGCTTACGCTCCTTGAAATAAATCCCAGCACCCTATTAGCCTTCGATTTCCTAGCTTGAATAATGCATTGTGCCCCTGACGGAGATCAGAGCTCACTAAGACCCCTAAATCCCTCTCGCACTCCAGACTCTACTTATGAGAGAGTGTCATTTAAGCAATAGTTATGTGGAGGGGTTGTTCCTACCTACACTCAGAATACTGCACTTCTTTACATTGAACTCCATCTGCCATTTATCCGCCCAGTCATACAATCAATCTGTTTAGTTCATCCTGGAGAATACTAGCGTCCTGATCTGACTCAATTACTCTACCGATCTTGGTATCATCTGCAAATTTGCACTAACATCACTACTAATTCCTGTATCTAAGCTTTTCATTATTGATATAAAATGATAAACAAAAGTGGACTCCAATACCGAACCTTGTGGGACCCCTACCTGTAACACATTAATCCCCCAGTCAGATCTTTTTACCATTGATTTACAACTTTGCTTCCTATTGCTAAGCCACGCCTTGACCCAGTTCAAAACTTTACCCTTTACTCCGTGAGTCTGTAATTTAAGCAAACAGTCGTTGGTGAGGAACTTTTGTCAAACGCTTTACTAAAAATCAAGATAGATTACATCATAATTTTCATCTCTGTCAACCGCCTCAAATACTTTATTGTAGAAGGACAAGAGATTGGTGAGGCATGACCTGGTACCTTTTGTGAACCTATTTGCTATCGTCGGTATGAAGGGTGTTTCTGATAGCATCTTCCAGAGGTTTTAGTAACGGAGTAACATCAGGAACCGTCCCTTGAGGTAGTTCCATTTATGCTTTGACAATCACGTACGTAAATGCTGCGTAGGCTGCCTGCGGGTTCTGTTTTTGGCGATCTCGCTCTCAGCCGCTGCAGTTCGGACTCTCATATCGCTTTACACAGCTGTTTTCACATATTCGGTTCTGTATTCAGCTGTTCCAATGACTGCCCTCGAGGTGTCTTTCGCCAGTCACCGACAGTTTCACGTTACTGCCCTGGAAATGCTGTTTTTGGCTCCGATCGTATGCGTCTTCGGTTTTGTACAATCACTCACAGACTTCGTGGCGTTGGGATTTTGGTACCCTTCTACTTACTACTACTACTACTACTACCATTACTACTACTTACTAATACTACTACTAATTACTACTATTACTACTAATACTACTACTACTACTACTACTGCTACTACTGTTACTACTACTACTACTACTACTACTACTACTATTACTACTACTACTACTACGACTACTACTACTACTACTACGATCTATCAAGCTACGAATATTACGTATCATCATTACTACTACTACTACTACACAATGATATTCCACCCATGTTTATTTTCCTGACACATAATCATGGAGGGAATCCAT
>NW_026111660.1:215000-260000 GCF_024679095.1 Eriocheir sinensis
CACACGCTGCTAACCGACGCACCTCTTCCCGCCCGCTTCGCCAGGCATTGCAATAAACCCACCCTCAGTGGGTCGCGCACTGACCGTTAGACGCTAAGTGCGGTGCCGTAAATGGAGCGTACAACACAAACAATAAGAACAACTGATAGCCCAGACAGCCCAAAGGACCGCAACAATAATCATTAACAACTCACCGCTATCCACTCAGACGCCACTACACGCCTCACTCCGCCGCGCCCCGCCCTCCCCACACACACACTCCCTCAATATACCTCATTTTTTTTACAGTAAAGGAGTCAGCTCAAGGGCAATAATAAATAAGTAGGACAGCCCGCTTATCACTGCTCCTATAAAAAAAAGTTTACTCATATTAGTAGTATTAAGCCTCAGATATATACTTAAGTAAATTTTCCGCCTTACGGCTGCCAAAAGTTACTAAGCCATTTATTATTATTATTATTATTATTATTATTATTATTATTATTATTATTACTATTATTATTATATTTATGATAATTATTATTATTATTATTATTATCACCATCATTAACATTCTAAGTATCGTTACATATACACACAAACACACGCATAATTCTTGCTATTTATTAGATGGTTAATTAATATAACTTGTCTTTTTACTCTTTCTCACTTTTCTGCTTCACGAACTCGCGTATACGTACTCATACTACTTCTTAATTAACGAAATTCCCCGCCGTGTTTCTTCATCCACGTCCATTCTAACTAGCATTTTCATATCCTCCCTTTCCCTGCCAGTACATCATCATTTCATCGACGCCTACTCCTAGGAGCTCCCACCAGGGGATGGCCACGGCAGAAGAGCTTCCAACTTTCTCTATCCAGACACTCCCTCCTTGCCTGCTCAAAGCTTCTCAAAGATCTTTCCCCCCTCTCCCCAACGTACTCTTGCACCCTATCCCTCCATTTCACTGGAGGTCGTCCTCTAGCATTCCCTCCCTCTATCTCACTCACATACATCCTTCTGGTCATCTTACTCTCCATTCGCTCCATGTGGTCAAACCACTTTAAGGTCTGTCCCTTCACTTCTTCCACCACTCCACACTTCTTCCCTTCACCCCTGTGACACATTCCAAAATGCTCGTACACACTTTCATTACTCATTCCATCCATTCTACTCACACCACAAGCACTCCTCAAATAACTCATTTCCACTGCCTGCGCTCTGGACCTCTGATTTTCATTCCAGGCCCACGTTTCACTTGCATATGTGAGGGTTGGTACTATTATTGTATTTCTCAAATCCCTCTTTACTTTCATGCTCACACTTCTGCCATTCATGATTCGTCCCAAAGACCCTACCACTCTTCTTCCTTGCAATGCCCTTTCTCTTATCTCTCCCTCCATACCACCATGCTTACACATAACTGATCCAAGGTACTTAAACTCATTGACTTCCTCCATTTCTTCACCATTCAAAATTATTTTGCATTCTTTTTCACATTCAATTCAAACTCTATATGGGCATACAAAATCTACAACCTCACTTCTACTTCGCTCACAAACCATCACTTTGCTTTTGTTGACATTTACTTTCAGCTTTCTCCTATTACAGATACTATCAAAAACACTGACCAAATTTTGTAGGTCACATTTATTTTCTGCAATGAGCACCGTGTCATCAGCAACCAGTATCGAATTCAGTACCCACTTCCTTCCCTCATCGAACAGTCTTACTCCAACTTCTCCAACTTTGCCCTTCATTTCTCTAATAACACCATCCATATAAATATTGAATAACCATGGTGACATGACGCACCCTTTTCTTGCTTCCACTTTTATCTCAAAATGTTCACTTGTTTCTCCAGTAATTTTGACACATGCAGATGCATCCTCATAGAAAGACTTTATTGCACTAAGCATATATATATATATATATATATATATATATATGTATATATATATATATATATATATATATATATATATATATATATATATATATATATATATATATATATATATGTATATATATATATATATAGCCAGTACATAATTCCACATATATAGTAATGTTATACCCTATCCAACCTGAATCTTTAAAAGGCTGATGAACCCGATGTATGTAACAACTGTGGTTCAGTAATGACACCCTGTCTAGTCACACTTTTGTCTCTGTCTTTCAACAACCTCTCCCATCCCAACCCTTTCCTTGTTCCTGCTTTTTAATATCTGTTGCTTTTGCTGAATCTTTTCGTTTCTCAGAGCAAGCATTGAAATTAATGAACATCGCGTGTATGCTTCTACTGGCAATGGATTTTTATTGTCAAATATATGATGTGAAATAGTCAGATTTTAGAGATCCGCGGATGCGGATGTGTATGCGGATGTCATATTTATATATTTTGCGGATGCGGATGTGGATATCAGTTTTTAGTAAACTGCGGATGCGGATGCGGATAACAAATTATGACATCCTCACGGATGCGGATGCGAATGCGTTCATGATTTTGGTAATTCAATAAATAGCACTTTTTTTATTTTTATTTATTTTTTTTTTTTTTTACATCTCGGCCTGTAGCGCCGGTAGGCTTTCTTCTTGGGCCTGGTGGTCGTCCCAAGCCCCTCATGGCTCCGGCATTTATTTTTATTTTTATAGTGGCACCAGTTATGTTTTGCTCATGCTGCTCCCCAGAACTCATTCTTGATTCACTTGGACGGTATCTTCTAGAGTCCGGGTTGATGGGTGGTTTTCTGGACAGCATGTGGGTAGTCTTAGGCCACTCGGCAGTGACTGAAAAATCCCAGGTGGTAGCGTGGGGACTCGAACCGACGTTGTCCATGGCGCCGTGAATGCTAGGCCCACACACTAACCACTCAGCCACCGCCTACCTATTGCAAGATGTTAGATGCTTTTGTCACACAATACTGCATTTTGTAATTTTAAAGCTTTCTGACCAGGATGAGGAACAAAAATCTGGTTGATCTTCTTCGCTTTGGCGCTCCCGAAGTATTGCAAACTGGGACATCTGTCCCCAGCCCCCCCCCTCGCAACGCCACTGCACAAGGGGTCCGACATGCTGGAAATCGAGGAGATGAGTGGGGAGGGGTCATGATCCAGGGGTCCGAACATGGAATCGATCGAGGAGATGGGCAGGGAGGGGTCATGATCCTATACCCAGGGCGCCTCAACTGAACTGAACTTAACTTAACCTGATTTGTTCTTGCCTGGGCAGCAGGAGCAGTGCGACCTCTCTCTCCGTCATGAAACTGTCTCTCAGACTCTCTCTCTCTCTCTCTCTATCTCTCACTGCAGGCCAGGCTGCTTCCTTTCATACCTACGCAATATTACATATAGTACATACAGTTACAGTTCAATACATTCATACATACTTTTACAAATTTATATGATACATATATACTACATAGTTACTATGAAAAATTATCTCCTTCCTTCTGCCCTTCAAAATTCTTGACACATTAACTTGTGTAAATTTGAAAGAAAATGAATAAAGATGTAATTTTAGTAGAAAATTAACATGCATTAATTAATTTTCTTCAACTTTGCAAGCTCTGTACTCTGTAGTCTGCATTGTGATCTCTGAGTCTGTGACTCTGTAATGAATAACATATATCCGCAACATCCTCTTTGTGTGGTGCAGATGCGAATGCGGATGCGGATGTTTATTTCATCACAAATGCGGATGCGGATGCGGATGCGGACGTGAAAAATTATGCGGATGTTCCTGGAATGCGGATGCGGATATTCGATACATGACTAATGTGAAATATGCGAGGGTAGGCATGAGACTGTCCCTTAATAGATACAGTGGAACAGCGACGTTTCTTATTGTCATTAATGTTCTGTACAACAAATGTAAAAATGCGCGCCAAACTGTTAATAATAGCCTGAATGCTGCTGTACTGAGGTGTCGACAACCGAGGTCGCATTTCCGCTCTACACACAAATACCCGGTGCTCATCCACGTGTGATGAGCACCGAAATTTTGTCTCATTGATGAGTCAGGATGTGATATTGGCGATGTCACCCACAGCAGGTACTTCATTATGAAATATGAAGGCAATCAGAATTGACTTAGACAAAAAAGTAGGGAGGTAATGCCACCATGAAACTTGTCACTGGAATCACTAAGTGGAGAAAGTGGGAGAAAGGAACTGAATACTTCCATGAACGCGCGTCGCCCTCACTCGCTGTCTCCATTCCCGAAGGTCCCCCGAGCGAGCCCTCATGAAGCTGCTCTATCCATCTCATGTCCTTTCGGCAGGATCGATCATCTTGTCCCATCTATGAGCTACGTGGGCGTCCCCTTGGTCTTCTCCATTCATGATTGTCTAATACAGAAACAACCCTATGAGCGACGTCCGAAAGGGTGCCACGTGCCCATTTAGACGGAGATGGCGTTCACGGACTAAACTGGTAACAGGACTCGATTCATTTCACGGAGTAGTCGTTGGTCTGACACGAGATCATTCCGGCGATACCCCATGATCCTGAGAAGGCACTGGTACTTAATAAAAAAATAAAAGTTTTTCACAGTAATATATGAAAATCTAAACACCATGCAGTTGATTATTATTTAAGGTGGGAGTTAATGTCTAAAAACATATCAGTGGTTAAACAAATCATAAAGGAAAACGGCACAGGAAGAAAGATGTAAGCATTCGAGGGGAGAGAAAGGTTGTGTGTGAGACGATTGAAAGGTCAAAGGTGAACGGGGGCGAATAACAGATGAAGGCAGGGAGGGAGTGGGCGAAGGCCGGAGGCGAAGGAAGAAAGCGAATGAGCGATGGAGAGAGTTAACAAAGGCAGGAAGCAAAAAGAGGGAGAAATAATGAAGAAAGTAACGTAGCAAAACAAAAGCTTAATTAAGGTGGGTGCATACCCAATAGCTGCGCGTGGCCGCAGTGCTCACCTTTGAACCGTCGGCCATTTGAGCCTGTGGTGGGCAACACCCGGTACACAGCCAATGTGAAATCCAGGATTGCCACAGTTTATCTTCTCCAGGTGTCCCCAGGTAACCATTTATCGACCAGCCCGAAGGGGAGGGTGAACAGATGAGTGAGTTGCACGCTGACACCCTGGGCCAGAATTAGATCCCGGGTCCGCGGAGTCATAGCCAGGAAGTTAACCACCCACCCACGGAGGTGAAACAAAGACGGAGGGAAATTACAACAAGTGGTGGTGAAGCCGCAGCCGCCCACACAATGTGACGCACCCGAGGCTCCACTACAAGCTTAGACATCAAAAGCCGCTGCCCAGCAAAACAGCAAAATCTAAACACATGAATCAGAGGAGGTTACAAAAAGTGTTTAATGTAAGCGAACGCAGAGAACCCATGTAATAACAATAATAATAATAATAATAATAATAATAATAATAATAATAATAATAATAATAATAATAATATTCATAATAATAATAAGAAGACGAAGTACAAGAAGAAGAAACAAACAAAGATAAAATTACAAGAAAAAATAACCATCGATAAAGAAAGAGAAGACTAACCAGAAGATAAAGAAATGCACGAGAATGAAAAGGCAGAGGAAAAAGAAGAGAAAAAAGAAAATGGAAACAAATAATATTTGCAAATAAAATAAAACGAAGATGAAGAAAAAGAGGAACAACGATTATTATTAATAATAATAATAATAATAATAATAATAATAATAATAATAATAATAATAATAATAATAATAATAATAATAGTAATAACAACAACAACAAGGAGAAGAAAAAGAAGAAGAAGAAGAAGAAGAAGAAGAAGAAGAAGAAGAAGAAGAAAAAAAAGATAAAGAACAAAATGATGAAGAGGAAAAGGTAAAATAAGAAGAAGGAGAAGGAGGAGGATAAAAAGTATTGAGACATGAAAGGCGGCCAACAGATGGAATATTTGCACATCACGGTTGTTCGCTGTATTGATTTAATCTGCTGGAGGAGCACGTATGTGCCTGTAGCGCAGGTGTTAGCACTAATGAGTGTTCGTTCTCTTTATTCCTGATACAACAAAGTAACGGTCATATGATTTTTATAAAAATAATGAATCATGTTCTTTTGGCGAATAACTCAATTAAAAAATCCTGCTGACGTGTGCATTGCCTCGCCTGAATCGGTAGACCATTACTTCTAGTCCTTGGATTTGTTTTGATTTGAAAAAAAATATGGAGTGATCGACGTTAAGGCCATTCATTGGAATTTCATTTAGGTTTAAGGACAGATCACGTAATCTAGACCAGGTGGTCTTAAAGTAGTGCCTAAATCCCCCCAGGGGGTATCGAAACCGGTTCTTGGGGGTATCCAAAAAGGTATCCTGGAAAATATTAGAACTAAAAAGGTTCCACAAAATTCGGCCGTTTGTTCATAGCCGTCCGGTTTTCTCTTTTTTACAGGAAATTAAAAGTTAAGAGTTGGGAGTAGTAGGCTAATATTGGAGAGGGGATATCAGGTTGATCTGGAGTTGAACTCTGGGGTATCGGGGCTGAAAACTTTAAGAACCACTGGTCTAGACCATAGGTTCTGTGTGATCTAAATATCTATGTCTCTCTCTCTCTAAATACTCCACAAATTTCAAAGCTCTTCTGGCTTCTTGCGTCTCTATAAATTCAATACTTTTTCATCATCTATTTATTTAGTACCCATCACGCTCTCTTTCATTAACACAGGGACATCCGACACACTAATAACACATATCGACAACATTGTGATACTTATGGCCGGCTCCGTACAATCGAGAACACTGTGATATTTATGCCCGGTTCCTAATGGTGAAAAATAACAGGAAAGTATATATGCATTCGTTTGATCCACGGCACAGAAATAGACCGTACACGTCAATGATTTTAATGTTTCTTTATCAATCTCTCTTACAATTCGCCGGTCATTACCATCAGTGTGGTTCTTTTCTTGCTTCCTTACTTTCTCTTTCATTACTTCCCCAACATTCGTCCTTTTCTTCTTTCCTCCTTAATCGTCTATGTTTACAATGGCTACTCTGCATGTCCTGCTCCCTCGTCCCTCATTTCCAGCCATGTCTTTATCAAATACTAATACCTCTACTGCCTTTAATTAATACATATGATTATTCTTCCATCATTCCCTTCCCTTCAGCCTTGTGCTAATACTGAAGCAATGACAAATATATCCTCCCCTCCTGCTCTTCCGCTATTCCTTCATTATTCCACAACATATATTTTAATACCCATGCCGCCACTATCATTGGCTTTACTTTAACTTTTGTTATATTTTCTTCCGATATTCGAAACGCTATCACGCTTCCATACCTTAACCATGCCTGCCTCCTCTCACTCTGTTCATCCCTTCCTTCTTAAACTTAACTCCCAGCATTGTCCAAACACAAATACCTTCACCATCACTGGCTTACGTATATCCCGTAATGCAGTTTCCCTAATGAATAAGGCTTACGTATACCCCTCTTCCTCCTCCATTCATCTTCTCCCATCTGTCTTATTAGCCACGGACTCCTGCGGCCTTCCCTTCTCCGTCACAATAATGTGAGGCAATACCCGGCATCACATTTGCCTAAACGCCTTTCCTTACCTCCTCCTTCCTCCGCTCCACGCAATGCCGTCTTAATCTCGTTCTGGTTCCGCGTCAGATCATATCGATAATATTATGAGAGAAGCCTCTGGAACCACACCTACTCCTTCACTCTCTCTCCCCGGAAAGAGCAAGCAAATGACTGGCTGCTGGCTCATTGCGCGGCGGATAATGAGGCTCTTTTGTTGTTTAGTGATTTATGTACTTTAATCGTTTCGTTATCCAACTCAGTGACCTGCGGAAGAGTTTAAAGCACGTCTTACACGTGAGTGCAGGATGTTCTGTTCACCACTGGCACAACAAAGTGATGGCCAATGATCTTTTGTTGGAAGTTGATCGTTTATGCATCAAGCCTCTGCAGGAAGTTTGTTTTAGTGGGTGAAGCAACTTCGGCCGATGTCTATTGCATCGCCCCGCACGAATTGCTACATCACTTTTATGCTGTCTATTGTTTTTTGGTCTCGGGTTACTTTGGAGTGTAAAAATCTTGCAGTGATTCACATTGTTGAAGTTGCTCAGGTATTAAAAAAAATGCTCAGACATCTCTTCTGCAACGTAATTAGGGTGAGTAGCTTGAGTTTGTGTCCTCAGCGATGCTGTCATTTCTGTATTGCATCGTCGTACTCTGTTCCTTTCAGACCACTGAATAATCATGTAGACGTCTTTCTGGGGGATCTCGCGGTCAGCAGCTTTTCGCCAGGCTTTTGTGTAATAGGCACAGGCGGACAAAAAATTGAATATTCTAAGTCGAGTGTGCTTCCAGTGTTTCCGTATGGCTGTGAGATATGGACACAAAGTGACTTTGAGATGCTTTTCGATGTCCTTGGTACCAAGTGCCTTCGCAGGATCATGGAGTGTCGTTGATGTCTTCCTGTCGAACCAGCGACTACGAGATGAAACTGAATGGAAACCTGTTACAAGTTTACTCCATTAACGCTAATTCCGGCTATAAAGGAAAGTGGCATACTCCCCGTCTATCTTGCTCATAGGGTTGTTTCTGTACCAGACAACCGAGCGTGGAGGAGACAACGTAACCCAGGGATGAGGCAAGTCGATCGAAATTGCCAAGAAAGACTTGGGAGCTGGCTTTGGGGGGACATTTGGGAGTGGAGTGAGTGTATCAACGCTTTCCTTGGCGTATGCTCCTCTCTAGTTAGTTGAACATGGGAGGAAGAGGGTTGGAAAAAGGAAGAGGAGGGCCGGGCAGAGAAGGAGAGAAGCAGCCAGCAAACTTGGGTAACGATTGAGGTGACACGGCGCGGCTTGGTAAGCTGTTGGTTCGAGGGCTTTATGACTACCCATGGCAACTGCTGCGAGCTGTAGTTCACATGTTTTCTGCATATGACAATTACCTTATTATGACACTACGGAGTAAACGTACGTTCGCACGAGTTGCATTCCCTTAGCCTTGATGTCATAGGTATTTCATTAACTACTGTATTTATTTTACTGTTAACAGATAGGTAATAAGTCTTGTTCTATGAGGCAGGTCGTCCGGTGGTGACCAAGGTTAATAATTATTTCAAGGGTTCTGGGAAGTGATGAGTTGTCTGGCGGGTAGGTGCCCTTTCTCCTATTTCTGTGTGTGTTTTTTCCATCAAATTGTGCTCAAGACGGTATTGCTATGCTATGAAAGTGGCAGAAAGTGTAATGGGTTAGGTGCATGTATATCGCTTGTCTTGGTGCAGAATTATGAGCAAGTTTCTCAGGCATCTGAAGCATCTTTATATAGTTATATCCTAATAGTCATGAGTTTATAAAAAAAAGAGAAACTTCATTGTTGGCAGTTAAAATGTTGATATCAAAGTTAGTGTTTTGTTTGTTTATTTTTTTATATTCCATAGTGTTGCCATGTTGTTGCTATCTGGATTTGTATTTTTTTTTTATTTAAATCAGTGATTCATATCGACTTGATTTAAGTCAAACAACCTAGCGGTGTTTGTATAGTGGCGCCATCTTCCTTGGCTCATGCTAATTTCAGAGCTCAATTTTTATCCTCTTAGAAAGTTGATCTGAGTCCGGGTTGACGTAAGGTCTTCAAGACAGCAGAGTCGAGTCCAAGGCTCTTCGTCTAAACAACTTCCCACCTCTTACTGACAGTCTTCTACCTTTTAAATTCCGCCGCCATGTTACCTCTCTATCTTCTATCAATATTTTAACGCTGACTGCTCTTCTGAATTGCTAACTGCATGCCTCTCTCATGCATCTTTCATACTTTCATCCCTTCCTCTGGTAAACTCTGGAACAATATTCTTTATTTTGTATTTCCTTCTGTCTACGATTTTAACTCTTTCAAGAGAAGAGTATCAAGACACCTTTCCTCCCGAAATTGACCTTTTTTGGCCACTTTTCTGAACTCTTTTATAGGGGCAGTGTTTAGAAGTCATTATTTCTTTGTTTGCCCTTGAGCTGCTTCCTTTGCTGTAAAAAGTATTTATTCATTCCTGGTTTACATATGCCTATATGTCAATCTTTGTCCCCACCTTTATGAATATTCATCCTTCTTTCTCATGGTTATCTACAAAAACTTATAACTCTGGTTTTCATCATCAACATCTGGCAATATCAGAGTCACTGACTTTCAGTGTTCATGCATGTTGTGAGGATATTGGAATCATCATAAGTTTTGCAGGCCTTGGTAGCGTTGAATATAATAATTGTGGGTTTTCCTGGAAGTCGTTCGAAGTACTTATGTATGGCCTGGCGATTGGTGTTATGGACTCGCAGAACACGAGTAAATGGCGTTGTCGATATCTAGCAGGTGGACAAATAATGAAATAAAAGCCTGCTACTCACTGCTCCTACAAAAGAGTCAAGAGGAGTGGCCGAAAGATAGGTCAATTTCGGGAGGAGGTGTCCAGATACCCTCCACTTGAAAGAGTTCAAGTTTTAGGCAGCAGGAAATACAGATGAAGTAAGATTGTTTCAGAGTTTACCAGCGTGAAGGATGAAAGAGTGAAAATGCTGGTTAACTCGTGCGAAAGGGATTTGGACAGTAAAGGGATGAGCGTGAGTAGAAAGTCGAGTGCGGCGAGGCCGCAGGAGGTGGTGGGGGGGTTGCCTTGTTGGGACCCCGCATATGTACAAACAGAAGACGACCATAGCAGCACAGTTAATTAATAGTGACCACACTCAGAGGCAAATACCGCGTGGAGATATGGAGCCAAGAATTGTAAATATGATAGGAGAGGTAAGGAAAGCACTTAGTCAGACATACAAAGTTGTAAACATCTGATAAGCACTAACACTACTAAGAGGTTATGGAAAATACCCAAACCCACATACAGAAAACAGATACCCAGTAGTGGTCAGGAAGTGTGGATAACCATTCAAGAGGACTCTAACATGGAACGTGCGGTGTTACGAAATGCTATCATCGAATAACTGAAAAGTGAAGTCACTGTGGGAGTGTCTTAAGAGTGAAATCACAAATAGTAGGAGAAGTAAACAATATAACATAATGAGCGAGCCAATGGTTGTTGACAGGAAGTATTGGCTGCTGGTTATGTAGAAAATGAAGGCGTGTCAAAGACGTAGTTCCGCCTCAAGCAAGGAAAAATGTGACCTAGACAAAAGTGATATGGGCAGACCGAGCCTTGCACTCGCTTCAAGCAGCCTTGCTACTCACTCAGCTGAGAATGGCTGTTGTGATCTTAATCGTGAGTAGAAATTCGAGAATCTAAGGGAAACCGATTGTTTTGTCCTGGAGATTATAATGTAGGAGATGTGTTGTAGGATGGTGAGTGGGACAGGATTGTGACTATTTGTTTGCGATGTAAAGCAAAGGTAGAAACCACTGGGTGTGGTATAATTTGGTGCTTCCGTGAAATTGTAGTAGATTATACTATAGGAATGTGTTATAAGGATGTGAGGAGAGTATTTAAATATTGTGATGTAAGCAGAGAGAAACAAACCACTGCTTGTGGAATGACGAGTGTTATTATTATTGGCAACAACTGAGCACATATTGTAGTATTATGTTTAAAGACATGTCGTTTGTCATATGTTGTATCCATTGCTGAATATGCCAGCGTTATGATCGTCTGAGCATAGAATATTGCGTAAGGCAATTACTTTCATTTAATTTTAAATAAATGTATATTTTCTTTTTAACTTGTTTATCCCTCGAACACCAGCATCCAATAACAACTTAAGCCGGATCACGCTACCAGGGATACGAGACGGTGAGATCATTTATGGAGTAATTAATGAGTGATAAAAGAGTTGTTTTAATACAAGCTAATGCAAATGAAATAAAAAAGTAAAAATTAAAATACAAGAAAAGAAGGATCCAAAAGCATGCAGTTAGGAAGTACAGAAGAGCAGTCAACGTGAAAATATCGATAGACATGGCGGCGGAATTTCAGAGGTAGAAGACTATCAGTAAGAGGAGAGCTGATGAGACGAAGAGCCTTAGACTTGACTCACTCTCCCTTCGCTGAAATTTGCATCTCAGGAGATTTCAATGTTCACAACCAGCTTTGACTTTCATCCTCTTTCACTGACCAGCCTGGTGAACAAGCCTACAACTTTGTTTCCTCAACGACCTACGGCAGTTGGTTCAGCACTCTACACGTTTTCTTGACTGCCTGGAGACCGGCCAAACATATTAGACCTCTTCCTTACTTCTAACCTTTCTGCTCACTCTGTCAGACTGTTCTCTCCGTTGGGCTCCTCCGATCACAACCTTATTTCTGTACCCTGTCCAATCGCTTCTGTACATCCTCTGGACCCACCGAAGAGGCGATGCTTCTGGTATTTTGCTTCAGCTCGGTGGGACGACCTGATGATGTACTTTTCCGATTTCCCGTGGAATGACTACTGCTTACAGGATAGAGACCCCTTTGTGTGTGCCCAGCGCATTACAGAGGTGATTGTCTCTGGAATGGAGGCATACATTCCTCGTACTTTCTCTCTCCCCGCTAATAAATATATATATATATATATATATATATATATATATATATATATATATATATATATATATATATATATATATATATATATATATTATGGTCGGCCCAAGCCCGTCATAGCGCAGGCAATTTTTATAGTGGCGCCAATTATGCTTGGCTCTTGCTGTCCCCTGGAACTCATTATTGATTCACTTAGACGGTTTCTTCTAGAGTCCAGGTTAATGGTTGGTCTTCAGGACAGCATGTGGGTAGTCTTAGGCTACTTAGCGGTGACTGAAAAAACGTGATCCAAGCATATGAGCTGACCTGTATTAACTTACTGAGATAAATGAGAAGAGAGAGAGAGAGAGAGAGAGAGAGAGAGAGAGAGAGAGAGAGAGAGAGAGAGAGAGAGAGAGAGAGAGAGAGAGAGATTTACATAGATTTACATAGAAAATCAGACCACACAGACCCCATGGTCCAGACTTGGTGGTCTCTCCTTAAACCTAAGTGATTTTACATTAATCAGAAGACTCCAAAACGTTGCATTTCTACTCTAGTTGATATTAAGTTGAAGGAAGTGACGGTCGAGCTTATTTTTGAAGGAGTCAATCGTTACACTGGAACACTGATGGTGGGAGCTTATTCCATTCTCGCACTACAACGTTGGTGAAGTAAAAATTGGTGCAGTCTGAATTTACTTGTCTACATCTGAGTTTTACGCCATTGTTCCTCGTGCGCAAAGTGTCATCGATCATAAACAATGTTGATCTGTCTACATTCGTGAAACCATTAAGTATTTTAAAACATTCGATCAGTTTTCCTCGGAGGCGACGTTTCTCAAGAGAGAACATGTTAAGGGTAGAAAGCCTTTCTTCGTAGGATTTGTTGCGCAAGGAAGGGATCATTTTCGTTGCCCGACGCTGAACACCTTCTAATTTAGCAATATCCTTTGCATGGTGGGGAGACCAAACTGTACCGCATATTCCAAGTGGGGTCTGACTAAACTGTTATAGAGCGAGTATTACATCTTTATTCTAAATAAAAGTTTCTTTCGATGAAGCCCAGCATTCTGTTCGCTTTATTTGCTGCGTCGATGCATGGCTGTGAACATTTGAGGTTTGACGCGATTTTGACACCAAGGTCCTAGAAGCATTGAACGCTTTTGAGTTGAGCGTCACGCATTTCGTAATCGAACCTCTTATACCTTGTTCCAACTTGAAGAACCTGGTACTTTTTTATATTAAAGGTCATCTAACGTCGATCCGACCAAGCTGAAATGTTATGCAAATCTTCTTGGAGGCTTTGTCTGCCTTCGTCAATGACAACCAATTTAACAATCTTTGCGTTGTCTGCAAATTTACTAATATGATTATTGATTCCAACGTCCACATCGTTAATGTAAAAGTCTATCTGTTCCTTTATCTCCAGTTTCCTTTCCAGCCGTTCTATCTCTGATGTGGTAGACGATCACTGTTCTTCCCCTAAACCTATCAACAGTGGTGTTCCACAGGGCTCTGTCCTATCACCCACTCTCTTCCTGTTATTCATCAATAATCTTTTTTCCATAACAAACGGTCCTATCCACTCGTACGCTGATGACACCACTCTGCATTATTCAACTTCTTTCAACAGAAGACCCTCTCAACAGAAATTACAAGACTCCAGACTGGAGGCTGCAGAACGCATAACCTCAGACCTTGCTATCATTTCCGATTGGGGTAAAAGGAACCTTGTGTTCTTCAATGCCTCAAAAACCCAGTTTCTCCACCTATCAACTCGACACAATCTTCCAAACACCTATCCCCTATTCTTCGACAACCCCCAGCTGTCACCTTCTTCAACACTAAATATCCTCGATCTATCCTTAGCTCAAAATCTCAACTGGAAACTTTACATCTCCTCTCTTACTAAATCAGCTTCTTCGAGGTTGTGCGTTCTGTATCGTCTCCGCCAGTTCTTCTCCTCCGCACAGATGCTTTCCATATATAGGGGCCTTGTCCGCCCTCGTATGGAGTAGGCATCTCACTCACTCACACAGCTCTTCTGGACAGAGTGCAGTCTAAGGCTCTTCATCTCATCAGCTGTCCTCCTCTTACTGACACCCTTCTACCTCTTAAATTCCGCCGCCATGTTGCTTCTCTTTATATCTTCTATCGATATTTTCATGTTGACTGCTCTTCTTAACTTGCTAACTGAATGCCTCCCCCATCCTGCGGCCCCGGTGCACGACTTTCTACTCATGCTTATCCCTATACTGTCCAAACCCCTTATGCAAGAGTAAACCAGCATCTCCATTCTTTCATCCCTTCACTGGAAAACTTGAACAGTCTTCCTTCGTCTGTATTTCCTCCTCCCCATGACTTGACCTCTATCAAAAGTGTATCAAACACCTCTCCACTTGACATTGACCTATCTTTTTGGCTATCCTTTACTTTTTTACTTTGTTGGAGCGGCAAGTAACGGGCTTTTTGTACTCTTTTTGTTGCCCTTTAGCCGCATCCTTTGATGTAAAATAAGAGAAATATGAAATTTGCTAAGGGCGAGTGTCGGTCAAAGGCAAAAGGAGGAAGAGGAAGAGTTGAGGATGATGATGAGAAGGAAGGAAATAATAAAGGAATAATAGGAGGAGAAGGAGGGGGGTTAAGAGAAAGCCTGGGGTGAGGAATTAAAATTTAGTGTTTGCGGAGCTTCTTAGTTTAATTTTATGTGAGCCTCACCGTTGTGTTTCTTGCCGTCTGTCTTCATAACGGCACGACTCATTTATTAAAGAATGCCTGATGGGGCTGCAATGCCCCGAGATCTCACGGGGCTGATATCTTTTTACGTGTTAATGCATTTGAGCAAATTATTATTTAATTTAATGAATATCGACAAATTATACTGGATAACTACTCCCGCGTAACTGGGTGCAACGATGAAGGTAGGCTGCCACCACCCCTCGATGAAGATCAAAACTCCCTGCTCAATGGGGAGAAAATAAGACTGAACATGACAAACTTGACTGACGACTACACTCAATCACGCCGGTTGAGAGACTGAAAAAAAAAAAACTCGAGGTAGCGTGAAACTTTATGGAAGACGTTAGGCACTTTTTCCCGTGTGCAGTTCCGGCGTTCTTATGTAAACCACCGTAACCTTACAGATTAGATGAAAGGGACAATGATAAAAACAAGAAAAATTATGTAGTTATAAGGGGAATCTACTTTGATATTACATTTTGTTACAATGATAAGGAATGGTATAATAGTTGTACTGTATCCTAGCCTAGTTTCGTGAAACACCATGAAAAAAAACTGACTTCTGGTAACCTTACACCCTTACAACCTGCCCTTGCCGGTCCTATGAACGCTCACAAGGGTAACAAGAAGGCGACTACATTTTCAAATAATCGAGTGAGGCACTTGGGAAACGGGTGTGAAGTGTGTGTGAATGGACGTGTGAGTGGACCGACACGTAGTCGACAGGTTACAAACAGGGCCTGGAGTTGAAGAGGGGGGCAGAATAAGGGACGTGTGAGAGGCACATTTCACTGAGATAGTAAACAGTATAATAGCAGGGGGAGATTAAATGCACTGGGGAGATAGGGGGTTGGATTCACTGGGGAGTGGGGAGGGTGTTATTCAATGCACAGCGTAGCGCTTACCTAGAGTTGAAGAGGGGTAGAATGATGGGCGTGTGACGGGGGAGATTGCTCTCTTGCGCAAGGGAGCACGGGCCTTGTCAGAACTGTCAGACTGACTCTATCGGCGATCGAAATCTAGCTGACCAAGTCTGTCTGTCGACGAGGGCTGGCGTGTCTCAGGCGTGTGAAGGTTACTGGCTCTTTATACGGGCCCGGAGAGGGCAGAGACGGAGGAGATTGCCGGAAAGGGTTACATTTCTTAAATTAATAAAGGGAAAAAATTAACAAACATCCACTAATGTGTTACAAAGATTTTCAGATGGTATGGTTTTCAAGGTTATTCGTGGCAAAAATCTATTTTGGGTACAATACTTACGGGGAGGTAAATTTATAAGGGACTGTATGACATCTCAACACTGCGCGCGCGGGCACAAGGGGCGGCGCAAGGAAGCCTCAAGAAGCAGCGTGGAGTGGACTACGTGACTGGAGGGGAGAGAGGGGGAACGAGGGTGAGGTGGCGGACGCCAAGCCAAGAATTTGGGCGGGAAGCGGGCGTGTTTGGCCGTGCGGCGGGTCATGGAGTGTGTCTGACGGAGAGTAGGGGTAACCCCGGGGAGGGGGGACGGGCCTCTGGCGTGAGAAAGTCAACGCCCACTGCGGGCCTCACTTAACACTTAACACTTTATAAAAATCTGGCACTACAGGGCCGCTTGTCTCAGTATTACGTCTGAAGTAGTTTAACTGATAAATAATCTGGTGTCCTCGCCGTTGGACTGACACTCTCTCTCTCTCTCTCTCTCTCTCTCTCTATATATATATATATATATATATATATATATATATATATATATATATATATATATCTCTCAGTATTGCTTCTCTCTTGCAAGGGAAAGCACGTACTCCTTGGCTACGACGAAAGATCAACACATGGTCATTCCCTCACGTCAAAAACCTGGGGCCAGATCTTCAAAGCCCTTTAAAAATTGAATGTTCGTGAGCCTTCGAGTACTTATTAAATTCTTACCAACTGCGCTACGGCCTGATCCACTAAGCGTTTCGTGAGGTAAGAGCTACGTAACTGCTCTTCGAATCAGAAGTCACCTCCGCCTCACCTGGGTCGGCTTTCTCAGACGCTTCGACCTGTAACACCAACTATTTCCAAAGGTCTACAAGGAGATCAATCTGGTTTTCATGAGTTTTTTTTTCTCACAATAATAGCATAGAAGAAGAGTCAAACTACCACCAGGGCCATTAAACCACCCCTGGAAATGCCCAAAACTCCTACGAAAAGGCAGACGTGGGCGCGATTCTGAAAAATCAGGAGTGCTGTTGCGGTAGTGGTACTTTTTCCGAAGTGGTGCGGTTGGTGGTAGTGGGTCCCATTTTTTCTTTCCCAGAGCGATGTGCGGTACTGCGGTAGTGGTAGTCACTAGTCAATATAAAAAAAAATACTTCAGTGCCTATCCTGGCTATCCGTTCACAAACTAATAACCTGTGAGATACAAAAAACAAAAAAATAAAGGAGGACTGGGGGAGGGAGAGAGGGAGGTAAGGGAGGAGGAAGGGGGGGGGGAGGGGAGTAGAGGATGGGAAGGGGAGGGAATGCAACTTTCCAAGGGAGGAGGGAGGGGACAGGGAAGGGGGAGGAGGAGGGTAACGTCATATGAGAGAGGAGGAAGTGGGGGTTGAGAAGGAAGGAAGGAAGGAAGGAAGGTGCGACAACTCCAGTAGCACTAGCCAGGGAGGATTGGTAGGGAGGATATGGGGGAGTGAAAGGGAAGGGGAAGAGGGTTGGAAGGGGAAAAATTCTCCGGCGTTTGAGCGAAAACGAAAGATTACTAATATAGGAAAGTCATGACGGGAACAATTGTGAAACATTATTCAAACTGTCCAACATATTTTGACAAAACACATTAGCTGCAACTGTTAATAGCGAGACCTCGACCGTGGGAAAGCTGTAAGCACTGGCGTCTCAGGCCTCAGCGAAGAAATCACGTAGAAATCTCAACGAGGAGATAATAATAATAATAATAATAATAATAATAATAATATTAATGATGATAAATTATTCTTATTCTTATTCTTCTTATTATTATTGTTATTATAATCAAACAATATTGATCTCGGCTACATTGAAAAGAGAGAGAGAGAGAGAGAGAGAGAGAGAGAGAGAGAGAGAGAGAGAGAGAGAGAGAGAGAGAGAGAGAGAAGTTACAATGAATTTAAAAAACGGTATGTACTATGGTCTATGTTATGCATCAAAGAAAAAATGTACGGAACATGAGATTGAGCGGCGATCATGTTAGTGCTTGCTTGCATTGTTGTACAGTAGGCTACACTGCCATGTACAGTCATCGTCAGAGGCAGTCATGGTGCGCCGCCTTGGGTTGGGTGACGAACAGATTATTATTCATTTAGTATTTAATTTTGAACAATAGCTAAAAAGTCAGAATGACTGAATCACTGATTCTGATGACTGATACCGATTGACTAATTGAGTTCGATTCACTGTAAAAAAAACAAAAACATTTCTGTGAGCATGCCGCGCTGCAAATGTCTTCGATAGTTTTCTAAGCACCGCAAAATGTACCGCAGGATTTTTTAGTGCGGTCCGCGGTAGTGCGGTATTTTCAGAAAGTTTGCGGTAGTATTTTTGTGATGCGGTACTACCGCACTACCGCGCTAAGTACCGCACTTGTCCACCTCTGCGAAAAGGACACAGTGCCTCGCGCCCCAAAGGAGGAAATCAAGTAAACTGCACACGGGACGGAGGTTAATGAATGCAAATACAAAGCTACTTGTAGAAATTATAAAGCAAATAAACATAATCTTATATATAAGAAGTAACCCAGGGCGACGTGTGGCAACCTGACACACGCCCAAGGCCATTGCTTCCTCGCCTCTCAGGAAGCAGTTCTTAACTCCTCCTCCTCCACCTTTCCCCCTCCTCACCCTTTGCTCTCAAGTTTTCCACTATTTCAACATTTGCTCTTGCTCTTCTTATTAATTATGTCACTTCCTTTTATTTCTTCCTTTAATCCCCCACGTCTTTTCATACCTCATTCTCTCAGCCTTGACCCTTCTCTCTCTCTCTCTCTCTCTCTCTCTCTGGTTGTTATTAAATTTGTACACTTCCTGTTGCATGTACCCTTTCTTATTTATTTGCTTTCTCCATTTCTTCATTCCACCATCCCTTTCCTTTTCTTTTCTTTCCACCTCCTGGCTTTACTTTTACCTTATACCCGGTGGCGGTGAGTGTGTGTGTGTGTGTGTGTGTGTGTGTGTGTGTGTGTTGCAGGGAGTTTTACGCCCCACGCAATTCAGTAAACAAACCTATCCGCATATATCACTGTAATGGATATTCTTCCTTATGTGAAACATGTTCTTATTTTCTTTCTGGAATCTGGAAGCTGGTTCTCGAGACCTCGTATGGCTTTCGGTGACCCCCGACCAAAGGGAGAGTTACGAAAGCCAGAGGGCATCGTAGCGCTTTGTGGATTGGCCCGTAGCCTTTCGAATACGTACGTTATCAATCAGTCAAATGAGTTATACGACGGGGGCGCGTCGCCTTGTCCAGTCTACGATACCAAACCCGGGGGCTTCTCAGGACAAGTCTCTATACAGGCATCCCTTCCATCATGAGTACCACAGGGCAAGGACAATCGATTTGTTTATTCTAACAATAATATTTTATAATAACTATAATAATAATAATAATAATCATAATAATAATAATAATAATAATAATAATAATAATAATAGTAATAATAATAATGATAATAATAATAATAATAATAATAATAATAATAAGAATAAGAATAATAATTATAATATCACAATAAATATGCAAATGATCAATATATAAATTAGTAAAGGCACACTCCTGGGGGGGGGGGGTCAGCTCTCGCACTCTTCGACACTAAACCCGGGGGTTCCTTAAACGAAAGTCTCCCAAGTACCTCATGGCAAGATCTATCGACTCGTCCCAGCCAATTATTATGTGGGCGTACCCTTGGCCATCTCCACTCGGGATTGACACTTACATAAACAAGCCAGTGAACAAGGCTGACTTCTGGGTGGCGTGGCTCATGGTCATATTACCGGAGTTAGCGTTCACGGACTATGCAGGAAATAGTCCTCGATCCTGTCCTACGGAGGAGTCACCGGTTTGATACAATCATTCTATCGACATCCTATGTTCATTTTTTTTATTTATTTTTATGTAGGGCCTAGTACCAAAAGCATCAGTTCGTCTCCTCAAGCCACTATTCAAGTGTCCATACCTCGCAGCCAAAGATTAAATAACTAATGAGAAGCACACGCCAGAGACCGTATTGCTAGGCTCACCCGCCATCTCCACTATCGATGGTCCATCCGAGGAAGCCCCCACGCAGTTACCGTTCCCATTCCAAGCCACTCTTGACACGATGGATCAACTCGCCCGAGTCATGAGCTACGGGGGCGTCCCTATAATCCCCTTCATGCAGGGTTGTCTCGTACAGAAACAACCCTGTAAGCAGGATCGACGTATGTGAAACGTGTCACGTGCCCATACAGCCGGAGTTAGCGTTCACGGACTAAGCTAGTAACAAGCCTTGATTCAGCTCCACGAAGTAGTCGCTAGTTCGGCACAAAATCATTCCAGCGATATCCCAGGATCCTGCGAAGGCACTTGGCGACAATAATCATAATAATCAAATGGAAGTAAATTAGCATTCTGGAGTCTGTGCAATTCTGTAGTCCTCCTAAGAGTGTTTACAAGAATGTGCTTATCTCTTTAATTACCCCGCTCAAGTTGCTGCACCAAGACCAGCGGTGCAGCTACGGTCTATTGTGCCAAGAACCTGCAATTATCATACTCCCACTGTTGGTGTTCATGGTACCGGAACCATTTGAACCAACACATAACTCATAACCGATTCTGTCAGGCACGTTAAAGCCGCAAAAAGGGTTTAATGTGTCCCGAGTTGGGGGTAGAACACGCCTTTTTCGTTTCACTTCAACCTCACTTACATACGTTCGTCAACTGGAGTAGCCTCATTCACGAACGGTTGCACGTGGCTACAGATGCGTATTGCACCTACGACGGGCACCACTGCTCACGCCGGACCAGTAGTGGGTGTACGTAAACTCCACTTCTGACTCGCCAACGCCAGGCTTCCTTGTCTTAAAGACTCAGAACGTCCCAGAAGCCCACACGCAGAACCCTCCGATGGTTCATCCCGGGCCTGGTTTTGAGGGTGTACGACGCTTCTGCATCTCCCCGACCACCCCCAAAACAGAAAGGGGCTACAGGGGGAAATTGGTGAAATAATATGTGAGAGAATGATGCAGCACAAGATGACGAGGAGCAGGTTTATTAGGCTATGAAAAAGGAGACGAATTATAATATATAAGGGGAGGAGCAAAACAAGATAATCAATATTTCTAGGAGTAATATGTAAAGCATAGAGCAGGGCGAGCGGTTAGGCGGCAAACACTGATTAGATGAAAATGTTTCGTTATATTAAGTAATGAACAATAACAAGGTTTTCATAACTTTAACTTTCTGATTGCCGTGTGGTTGTTGCTATTGACGCTGCTCTTGTTGCCGATGCTGAGGCCGGGGATAATAATGTTAATGGTAATGACAATGATGGAGATTATTATGATGATTTGCTGCTGATGTTGCTTTTGCAGCTGCCTATTTTACGGCTAATTCGCTGTTTCTGCTGCCTTTATTACTACACCGACACTACTGCTATGTTAATGAATAAAAAACAACAACAACAGACACAGTAGCATCACTACAAAACAACTAAAAGTAGCAACAATAACAGCAGCAACGAAACAAAATGAATGTTTAAAGCAATTAAAAATATTACGTCAACAATAATAACAGAGATAAAAACTACAAGAATAACAAATAACAACAGTAACAGCAACAAAAATGCTTCATAAACGACATCAACAACAAAACAGAAGACCGGCGGCAACAGCCACGACATCAACAACAAAAGCATCACCAGCAGCAGCTACAAAAACAACAATTTGTTTTTAATTAAAGAGTAAAAGTTGGAGCAGATGCAGCAGCATTAGCATTAGTATTATAAGCAGAATCTACACCAACTGAAACAACAACAATAATTACTACTACTCCTACTCCTATTACTACTACTACAACAACAACAACTACTACTACTATTACTACTACTACTACTACCAATACTACTACTACTACTACTACTACTATTACTACTACTACTACTACCAATACTACTACTACTACTACTACTACTACTACTACTACTACTACAAATGATAATAATAATAACTAGACGCATAGCACTCGGAGAGTACACACCTCCGCCAAAGATCTTTGCATCATATGGATGGATTTGTTTCGAAATTTGATGAAAACCTATTCTTTTTGGAAACTTTGACCTTGGGCAAACTTTTCGAGGTTAAGGTCAAAGGTTAAGGCCAAGGCCATGCAAGGTGCATCATATGGAAGCATTTGTTTCGAAATTTGATGAAATTATTTTTTTGGAAACTTTGACCTTGGGCGAACTTTTCGAGGTCAAGATCTAAGGTCAAGGTCAAATCATAAACCAGGTCTAAAGGCTCTGCGATGATTAGAACCGAAGTTATGGCCAAAATGACGTTTTGTGCGACCTTGACCTTGACCTTTGACAAAAAAAATAATGGGTTCTATTCTGGATGGACACGAAACTTCCCTGAAAAAAATGGTTGAGATTTCCGCAAAATTGTGCACAGGAGACTGTGACCTTGACCTTGACCTTTGACCTTTGACATAAAAAAAATAAAAAAATAATAGTTTATATTCTGGATGGAAACAAAGCTTCCCTGAAATTTTTTTTTTTTTTTTTTTTTTTTACGTTATTGCCTATTGCGCCGGTAGGCATCTTCCCGGTGTGGCCTGATGGTCGGCCCAAGGCTTCTTCCAGGTGGGGCCTGAGGGTCGGTCCAGCCCGTTCTGGCGCAGGCGAGTGTTTATAGTGGCGCCATCTTGCATTGGCTCATGCTGCCCCCCGGAACTCGTACTTGATTCGCTTGGACGGCTTCCTCTAGAGTCCGGGTTGATGGGTGGTCTTCAGGACAGCATGTGGGTAGTTTTAAGCCACTCGGCGGTGACCGAAAAGTCCGAGTGGTAGCGTGAGGATTCGAACCCGCGTCGTCCATCACGCGGCGAATGTGGGTCCAGTACGCTATCACTTCGGCCACCGCCTACCCCAAATCCCTGAAAATTTGGTTGAGGTATCCGCAAAATTGTGCACAGGAGACTGCTCACGATCAAACAAATAAATAAATAAATAAATAAACATACCGACCCGACCGAAAGTATAACCTCCTCCTACTTCGTTGGCGTAATGAATATGGTAATAATAGTTATAATAATAATAATAATAATAATAATAATAATAATAATGATGGTAATGATGTGAATTGTGAGACGAGAGAGACGAGCATTGCATATTGCGACCGTTCCGTTACTTCCTGTGCGTGGGGGTGTGCACAGAGCGTGCATAAGGGCCGAGTCACACATACGCGGTTCAGCGATACGGTTCATTGCGGATAACTATCCGCAATGAAACGTAATCCACCACACGTAACAGTCAGCACGGAACCATGGAGGGGCTGCGGTTGGTTTGAAATGTTCAAAAATACCGCAGCGTGCCGCCACGGCTGAGCATCCGCAATCGAAACGCAGTGGCGCCGCAAGAGATACTCAATAAATCCGTATTGTGCGCAATCGTTCCGTATTGAACGTAGTCGATCCGTATTGAACGTATTTGATCCGCAATGATCCGCCCGTCAGCGCCAATGTATGATACGTTGGGCGGATTGGTCCGGCATCAAGGCGGTTACTAGAGTAGTAGGTAATGGTGACAGTGACGGGACCAAAATAATTCGCAAGCATAATCAAGAATTTGCAGCCAAAAAAAAATGACGTCGAAAAATTTTGTACGTCGAATTTCCCGGCCGGCCGTGCGGCCAGTCAGCCGGACGGCCAGCCAGCCGCGCGGGCAGCCAGCCGCCGAGGGGACCTCCCCACTACCCAACCGGGGAGTGGTCACAAACCTACCCAAAGTGACCATTCCCCCACCCACCCACCCACCCCACCCCAAACACCCACCACCTTCCACGCCATCGTGTCTCCCCGGAGGCCTGAGCGTCACCCTCCTGCCGGGGATTGGTTAGGGGCGTCCTTTCGCGCCGTGCCGGGGCGTCGCCCTCCTGCCGGGGATCGGTTAGCGCGAGCGGTGACGTGTTCGGGATCGGTTAGGCGTCCTTTCGCGCCCTCCTGCCGGGGATCGGTTAGCGCGAGCGGTGCCTTGTTCAGGGATCGGTTAGGGCGTCCTTTCGCACTGTGCCGGGGCGTCACCCTCCTGCCGGGGATCGGTCCTTTCGCACCGTGCCGGGCGTCGCCCTCCTGCCGGGGATCGGTCCTTTCGCGCCGTGCCGGGCGTCCTTTCGCCCCAGTGCCGGGGATCGGCTAGGGCGTCCTTTCGCACCGTGCCGGGCGTCACCCTCCTGCCGGGGGATCGGTCCTTTCGCACCGTGCCGGGGCGTCACCCTCCTGCCGGGGATCGGTTAGCGCGAGCGGTGACTTGTTGGGCGGAGGCCTGTGGCTACCTTTCCCCCTCCCTCTCCCTCTTCCCCTCCCGCTATTGATTTTTTTTCCAGTTTGCCAGCATGTGTGTGCGTGTCCCCCCTCTATGCCCTACCCCTCGCGAGCGGTGACTTGATGGTCAGTCTGAGGGTACCCCTTCCCTCTCCCTCTACCCGCTATTGATTTTTCAGTTTGCCAGCATATGCGTGTGTGTGTGTGTGTGTGTTACTGTTGATTTTCATATTGACTGGAGTTATATCGATTGTCTTTTTAGTGAGGGGGTAGGAACGGGAAAAGTAGATTTTATACATTTTTATTGAAATATAGTGGAAAAAAAATGGTATGACAAGTTATTATATTACCTTAATCTAGTCTATTTTATTTGTTCTTTCTTAATCCAGGCTAATTTGTTCTTTCTTAATCCAGACTAAATACATGCTAAGCCTAAAAACAAAAACACACAATCGCCATAAAAAAAAAAGACATATTACAAACTCACACCGTACAGGCTCAAAGAAATACAATGGAAACCCACCCATCCTACCCTTTTTTTTTCCCTCCCCCAAAATAAATCCTAATTGAAAGAGACATATTACAAACTTATGTCGTACATGCCCAAAGACAGCCCATAAAAGGATGACAACACGAGTACATATACAAATGAAGAAAAAAAATACACAACACAAGCACATATATATATAAAAAATAATACACACAGAGCGAGTACATATATAAAAAAAAGATTGTTAAGCACTAAATATAGGACTCTCACAGATTCGGCCACCATATGCATCTCTAACTTCCAAGACATTAGTGAATTTTATTCGCTTCCACTCATAAAATCCATAATGGATTTTAGTAACTTCCCCACCACCCACCCCGCCTATGACACTTCCAAGAAAGGTCAAGCGGGGTATGTCAAGTCAGAAGTGGGCGCGGCCGCAACACTTCCGCCATATGCTGCATTTTTTTTTCCAGTCGTGATTGACGCATTTCATGATCTTTTTGCTGCAGACGACTCGCTCTCGCGATTCAGCGCCCGACGGAGAGTCAAGACACACCATCACCGAAGCGTGTCTGTTGTTGTTGCCGTGGACTTATGAAAAGATAGAGAAACATTATTAGACAAAAAAAAATCACTCTCTCTCTCTCTCTCTTTGTAAGAATAAAAATACTTAATATGCGTTACTCTGTCCGGTGGGTCGTTCTTCAGATGAGACACTGGTAATGGAGGTATCACATCCTTCCCTCAGCACACGCCGCCCCATTTTACCGACACCTCCCAACGCGCCGCGGTTGTTGTTGCCCAATGACTCGCCCGTGATATGTTCACCGGTAGACTTGGGAGTTTCTGGAACATCCCCCACCTCACCACCACCAACATCCGCTGAAATGACAAGAAATATATATATATATTTTTTTTAAACACAATGAATAAGAATACACACACCAGCGCTTGTGCGCAGAAAAAAAAATACAAGAGGCGGATATCTCACCTCCGTTTCTGGGATGTGATGTGTTATCCACGGCTTCAGCTTGGGATGTGTTATCCATGGCTTCAACTTCTAATGCGGCTTGACCCATTATCTGATCGTCAACATCGTCAGCATGAAGAGTTGCAGCGGCAGCGTGGGGCTGTTGTTGTTGTTGTTGTTGTTGTAAGTTCATGACGGCGAAGACTTCCTCCATGACGCTCCTCTCGCAACGTTAGGGGACTGACTAAGCTTATTTGGGGCATATGCGCACACTACCACAAGCCTTTTCTTCTTCCGAGGCTACCCCAGGTTATAGGGGACACGCCCACACATGTATGCAAACACGCGCACATGCCAAAAACCACAAGCCATTCTTCATCCGAACAATAGGAAAGCGTGAACAAACTCACACCCACCCGGTCACGTCGCACGAAAAAAAAAAACAGAATCCTGTTCTTAATAACTACATATAACTACACACACACGCCATAAATGAATAAGCTATATACTACTTCTCTACATTTTTTTTACACATAGGAAAGCGTGAACAAACTCACACCCACCCGGTCACATCGCACGAAAAAAAAAAATCCTGTTCTTAATAACTACATATAATTGCACACACATATAAATGAATAAGCTACATGCTACTGCTCTACATTTTTACACACACACATTGTAGCATTTAATAAGTTAGCCACATATCTTAGAAATACAATGCTTGTAAGTCAGTCCTTGACTAGATTGACAAAATGTTTTTATACATGGGGCATTTTAAACATTCTATAAGCATATGTTAACACCTTTCTGTCATTCTTCAAAAAATTTCCTAAATCATAATTATCTTTCAGAAACTGACTAGTCCTCTCTAAGCCTATTTTATTACATAAGTATACGAATTGAATGCAATACACGCCACACACCAGAGTTTTGTCCGACTGTAATCTTGCGGCAAGTTTAAAACAGGATAATCTTTATGCTTATTTAAGAAACTTCGAAAGTACTTAGAATATAATGATGGGGTCAGGGCGTATGTGTCGAAGAAATATATACACTTATCACTAACATAGAACACCACCCAGTGACCCATTTTCGAAGCTTGCGATGCGCCTAACACATTAGCAATAAAGACAATGGGCTTGTCTGACTCACTCCTTAGATTTAATTTCGCTACATCGTCAGCGGGAAGACAGCCTAAGAAATATATATTATTGTGATAAAGTTTTCCTTGTAGAGCTTTCATAATTTGTTGATTATTCATTATGCTCTAGTGTCGCAAGACACGTGCCTCTCCGAGTTGATTGACAACACTCCCTTTGTATCCCCAAAACAGATAATTACTAAATTTTCATCCAAGCCTTTTTTAAGCTGAAGACTTATGCGTAAGTTTCCACTGTGTTCAAGAGGCACTGTGCCTCGTATGTCTTCCGGTAACAAACTAAAAACAAACACTGTCCTTCCTTTCTTAAAGCTATCGTAATCAAGCAAAGTGTCATTTTCTACTCCTAAACTATCTAAAATATCATAATAGACTCGCGTACACTCGTGGGGAAAAGAAACCGTATTTTTATACATATTCATACCATTGACAGAGACTGTTAGTTCAGACAAATCAGCATTCTTGAAATACAAGCCATTTTTATTATATACACCCGAAAAGGCCCTCATGTCAGCCATAACGATATATAAACGCTCTGGAATGACATTTCCCATTTGTTGGTCACAGACAATACTTGTCTGCTGTTTGCCGAGAACCAGAGATTTATATAACGTCTTGTTAAATATTGTACGCGTTATTTTTCCTGTCTCTAATTCTTTATTTAATGCAAGCAATGCTGACGGATAGGGTTGGAGTCTGGTGACCCAAAGTTTAGCAAAATCAATATGGGCACGCACACTCCCATCGCCGTCAGTGTTCAAATACCAAGCTTCGTTAGCTAACTCAAGCCTTATTCTCAATGGGATGTCGTCGCATAAATACTGATCACAAGAAGTAATGTCCGACATTAATGGGAAGGTGAGATGAAGACCGTGATCTTTGATATCTTTTAAATGTCTCTTGTATTTGCTCCCAAGGCTAGTGAAGTATGCGGCGTCATAGGTTTCGGCTACGCCTGCTCCACCGACCTGTTATCTTTGAGGAGGTTTCCTATTTCTCCGAATGATTTGAGTTTTAACGTGGAGAAGGTGGTGAGCATTTTAGGAATGACCAGTAATTAAAGTATGGGTTACTTTCAACCATTTGATCGCCTACATACACCTGAATTGATTTGAACATGGTATTAGCAGTGCCATTGCAGAATTCGACATTGACAGCCTCCTCGACTTTTGTTTGTCCATCAGCTTGAGTGACACTTAATTTCAACTCAAGAATTAATTTAGCAAGATCGATAAATGCCCCCTTCACCCCCGGCACGCGGAACTCTAGGTACTTATCTTTTAACCGGGCGTGGCTGGACAAATTTACAGGTAAAATGTCGACAAGAGTTTTAGACGCAATAGAGCTCTCAACCTGGCGTTGTCTGTTGATTCTAGGGAATTCGTCAACCACACTGAGCGCATAATCAGAAATCGGAACGGAGGGAGCGGCGGAGGCCATGCTGTTGTCGCTTTCGTCGCCCGCTATATACTAATGGAGACACTGGTCGCGGGAGCGGGCGACGTGTTAACTTGATAAGAGACCACTCACTAAAAAAAAAATGGCAAGCCCACGCGCGCGCGGATCAGAATGTTCCCTCCTTCCCCTTTTTTTTTTTTCATGAGTGTCCACCGCACCTCCACATTACTAAATTATATCAAACACATCGCTGTTCTTTCTCTCGCAACCACTTTTCCTTTTATTAATTTTTTTTTTCTTCTTGTTTCGCGAAGTAACTTTTTTTTTTTTCCTCCTTTAATAATTCTAGCACCTACGTCACTTAAGGCTTCAATACCTCTTTTCTTTAAAGCGCCTCTCACACTTCTTTGTCCACTGCTCACATCCTGGATAACATCTTGAGTAAACTTAAGCGCTGAGGGCTTAACGGTTCTGAATAGAAAGGGCATTACACTCTTGGCTAGGTTTGCGAGCGTACTAAAAATACCGCCACCTCTTTGATGTAGTCTTGCAGGATGGGCGAAATGCACAGTTCGAATATTGTCAAAACCACCCCCCACCTGATGTGGAAAGCTACTCAAAAGACTTGAAAATTCACCCTCCGTAGGCGGAAGAAACACTGTTCGCGACGATGACTGCATGACCACTAGTTAAAAAAATATATAAAGCGTCATTTTTATAGCTACACAGTGGTTTGTGTCTGTCGCCCATCCCGGCAGTTGAGGCTTTCGCGGGAGATTCTTCGTCCCCTCTTCCTGCCCCAAGAGCATTACCTTAACGTTATTCAAATCTAGTTGGTGGGCAAAAGATCTTAACTCCTTCAAGTAGGCCACGTTCCATTCATGATCCATCTTTCCCCTTCGTCCTACGCCGGTAGGAAAATGACTTTTCGAATGTTTTTTTTCTGCTTTACATAATCACCAAGCTCATTGAGGCAACATTTAAAATTATCGCGTCTGCTTTGCTTGGTGTCCGACATTAAACCGTTCACATAATGCATATCTCTGCTGGTTTCAATAAAATATCTTGACACGTCATTATATTCTACAGATTCACCCTGACAAAATTGAGTCACCATACCCACCACAATGGGATAATTTGATTCCGTGGGTGGTTCCTTCACTACCAGCGACCCCACATTCGGTCTGTCACTCCAAACGACTCTGTTCAAATTATAAAGTTGTTTCCGATTTTCAAAGAGATTAGCATAGCCATACACTTCAGCCAAGTCCTTGGCTATACCGCTAAGTTTAAAACTGCTGGCGTTGATGGTGGCTACTAAACACACACTGTCGTCAATGAACTGGCGATCGGTCATTCGCCCCTTCACAGGAATGATGGGATAATCTGACATGTTTATAGAAAAAATATATATTAATTCTCGCTCTTACTCACGCTTAGTGTCTCCTGTCCCGCGAGGTCACACAAGTGCCTATATCCCACCCCAAAACAAAATCCTTTTTATACGCGATAATTCTCCCACGTCATACCCGGCATCCGCGCGGAGAAAGAAGGCGTGGGGCGTGGCTTTGCCCGAATTGGGGCACTTCTCCTTCCTCCCCCACCTCCTCCTCCAAACAGTTGCTTCCTTGCCTTATTATTGCGTATAAATGAGGGATCTAAGTTTGTGTTGTGGAAAAGCATTTTAATAAATGGTATATCATCAGCTTTGAAGCCTAATTTGCTGTTGACGTCACTTAAGGTTTGCAATATATCAATGACGTTAAAATTATTAATGGGGCTCAAAAGATTTCCGTTTGTATCCCATGTAATTCCTGGAGTATGTTTCATGAGAGCTAAGAAAGCTTTGGCATAATCCCTTTGAGCTGCTTTCATTCTAACATCAATCCTGTTATCTATGGCGGGTTTCGAATCGATAGTATTGGTGGGGAACGTCGTGCGAGGACCTATGGCCGCTATAGATGGCGGGTGGTTGTTTGGGGTTAATACATCTTGCAGCGCGCGTCTCTTTATATTTTTAATGCAGTTGACGCCTTGACCGTCGAACCCGACAACGGTTTCCGCACTCTCTTTTCTTTTTTCCTCGTCCGTCTTTCTGTTTCGTTTTATGTTACGGCTCCCGTAGAAGACTTGAGTAAAATTGTTCTGCTGTTGATTTCGGATGAGACAATATTCCTTCATTTTGTTAAAAGACCAGTTATGACACTAGCTGCCAGAGGTAACAGCACAGAGAGTATAGCACCGCCCGCTGTGTTCGCAGTATTTTTTTTTTTAGTTTAATTACCCCCTTGTGGGCGAGTTTCATTATGTTTTTTTTATATTTGTTCAGGGATTTAAAAATATTTTTATTTCTCTTAAGATTAGTTTTTAGGAAATTTAGAAACACTTCTGACAAGCAATCTATATGTTTCTTGTTCAACACTGCAATTACTTTTTTCCGCTTGTCGGGGGAGAGTTTAGCCAACAACAAAACAAGATCCTTGTGAACAAAGGCGAGGGGAGGTGCTTTTTTTTTTCTTCTTGTTGGTGAATTCGAGGTCATTAGGAAATATCTTGAGCGTCTATCCAACAGTCTTGACTCGGATCATAACCCAACCAAGATACAAAAAATTGTTTGCGACCGTTCACCACTCTCGATTTTTTTATGCTGACGGGGAAAACGTCCGGTAGCTGAACTTTGATAAGCTCCTCTTGTAAAACAAGCCTTGGATGGGTTGATTGGATAAATCTTGCAAGGTATAACCCAATGGGGACTGTCGATAATCCACGCTTGCAATTTTAAATATTTCTTCTGTGTTTTGGATATGAAAGCCTCGGTTAAATTTAGAAGCTTTATCCGCGCCCACGAGTCGAACGTAGTCCCCGATGTTCAGCACACGACTGGCTTTACCTTGACGCTTTTCTCTGTTTTTATAATTATGCATTTTCTTAAACTGACGAATGATTCCTCGCGGGTCCTTCATGGCATGTACTTCGGCTGGGTTTTTCCTAGACGTGCGTGAGGCGTGGTTATAGCTCTCGAGTACCTTCTGCAAGATGGAAATATACTCGAGTTTATTGTGAGCTGTCATATACCTATATATTCGACCTTTCAGAGTTCTGATAAATCGCTCAGCAAGGCTGCTTTTTATCTCTTGGGAGTAAACGCTGTACATTTTATGTCTTTACTTTGCAAATAGGTTTGAAGTGGACGATTATAGAACTCTTTGCCTCGGTCAACACAGAGCCTAGAGACCCCACTGAAAGCAGCGTCTTCCTCTAGCAATGTCTTCATTGCCATTACCATCGATTTTGCATCTTTACGTTTAAGAGGCAGGGCTTTGGCGTACCTGGAAAATGCATCAACGCAGACTAAGATGTAATTATGACCTCCATTAAAGCGGGACAATTCTTTCATGTCCGCGAGATCTGCTGCTATGATAACTCGCGGTTTGGGACTGAGAATAGCGCGTCGCTTAAACTTATGGGGTTGTATCTTATGTAATGTGTGTGTTCTGCAACCTTCCATAAACTGTTCAACATCGCGCATAGAAACGTCGGGTTCAATGGCTCGCTGCTAAAAATAAAGGCCTCACTCCACTTAAGCCTCCAGGTACTTGAGGGTCTTCATAAAGTGACTTTAAAAGACGTGTCTTGGATGGGGCTAGCATATCGCTCACTCTCTCCACGAGTACACAACCTCACAGGAGCCGTCGTTCGCTATATTTGATCTCAGTGATAGGACCTCGGGGGTAGTTATGCAGACGTCAGCCAGCAGATAGCCGTATGGTTTTCCCGCAACAGCTCGCTTGTAGATACTGAGAAATGCCTGGGCTCTGTCACGACCATACAATTGACGACCTAGAAGTTCAATTTGACCAAGATCTCTTTGTTTAAGCAAAACGAAATGAGTGCAATTGAGGGATATGCTTCATGCATACTTTCAATGCATAAATAAGTTCTGAGAAATGAGTATGGAGCTAAGGCCAAGATGTCTGCCTTTAATAAAAACGTTGGCGACGCTTTCATCATTGGCAGCGCGTAAAAAGTTATCGTCATATACTACTAACATAGATTTATTTTTCTGACAGAGATCAATTTCCTGTTCTGGGTCTATAATGTCCTTACTAAGTATTACTTTATTTTGCAGCTCTGGCAAGTCTTGAATGGGATGATGTGTTGCACCGCAAATAAGAACTCGATAGAATTTGTCACAATATTTCCGCACAAGTCGCGTCACTAGCTGTGTCTTCCCAGATCCTGACGCACCGGCCACAAATATCCTCCCTCCTCGCTCGCGGGGAAATAAATCGATAAGGTCTTCCCCATAACACTCTTCCATGGCAAAAGTCTCGCCATGAGTGAGCGTTTTTTTGCTGGCCCACTGATTTTAAAAGAGAGGGTGGGTGTAATGTGCAAGACGATCGTGTCCGAGAGGTTTTCTTCTAAGTATTTAGTTCGTCCATACTGATCCGTCACCACTACCGCCACTGAATCTATAGCGTTCTTCGCCAACTTTTTATACAGAGGTCTTTGCACTGAGTAATAATTGTTACTCCCACCGTAAGGGAGAGTGGCTAAAATGTTCACAGTTTGGCTAGCAAATCGCGTGGGCTGGATTATGTCGCAATAGAGGTGGAGATAGTCCACGTCGGCGTGGGGGTCTGGCGGGAAATCGGCATTTACCTGGCGAAGCGAGTAATGTGACTCCTCATCCGTGACGAATATATCATAGTAATGATTAGGAATAAATCCAAGAATAGCCGCCAATCTGGGCTTAAATAATAAACTTATTTTGCAATAATTTAGATTACCGCAGCCATCTATAGAGCGTTTGTGGTAGCATACAAAATTTTTGGTCCAACTCAGTATTCCGCCTTCTCCATCAAAATAATCCTTGTAATTTGTAAACCCAAACACTCCATTTAATATAGCTTGCCAGTATGTATTAAGGTCAGCCACAATTGCGCTTATTTGCTTGCTCGTTATATTTTTCGAGGGAGACAGCGAGTACCGCAACTGTTTTCCTGAGGTGTCATTGAGCGTTTCTGTGTAAACTTCCACTATGGCTTCTTTGTCTTCTCGATGGAGGGTGTATACTACTCGAGGAATAAAAATACCGTGTAAGGCAACCTGATAATCTCGGTCGGGGTGTAAATTTAACGGTATGATTTCATTTTTAAATGAACCTGGCACGTTGTCGGGATAAAGATCGCGGCATCCTAGGCTACTAAGGTATATTATATGTTCGTCCGCGCTCGTCATGTTTGCGATAAAGACTGAGCTTGTTATGGTTTAGGCTTTAGCTTTTAAGTAACAGATCAATGATTGCTTTAGCGCGAGCTCTGTCGCCGTTACAGCACTCGCGTGGGCTCCTTTGTCTGAAACCCAGCCCGGTGGGGGAGGGAATCTCCATGCCATTCTCGGGGGTGGGGAGGGTGAGGATAAAGGCGACCGTGGAGATGATGTTGACGCTGCTGGTAGCTGGCGCGATGGGAAGACATTGGTTTCTCTCCTCTTCTTTTGTTTGATCGATTAACGTTCTCTACGTTGTATTTCCTATATCTTTTTCTCCATAGATTACACGCCACTGGTCTAGTTCCATGACTATACACACCCTCATCACCACTTTCACTTAAAGTATCCCCGACAACATTATGAGTAGTACTACTAGTAGTAGTAGTAGTACTAGCAGTAGTGGCAGCAGTGGCTCAACTAGTAGAAGCAGTTTGAGATGTCCTCCGCATTTGACGCAGATTCTCAGGTAAATCAGGGTGGCCATAATCTCTCGTAAAAACACGAGAAGGATTACCCGGCATGCTGTCATCAGAGAGCAGATGCACTCTTTTTGTTGTCTAATGCGCTTAAAGTCGCCTTCTCAATGGAGGTAGTGCATACCTGACCTTTCAGGGTGCGGATGCAATAGAGGCGTGCCTTGTCCACCCCCGCCCCTTGCAGTACCTGTCTGTATTTTTCATGATTATAGTTTCTCAAACTATAGTGAGGTACCCCTTTAACTTTTTTTATTTCTGCATCCTCGCCGCTTGAGGGATCATGCAATTTGATAGAGTACATCTTAGGTTTCAGGCAAAGCACTTCCTTTATATGGGCCGCGCCCACTTCTGAATTGAACATACCCCGCTTGACCTTTCTTGGAAGTGTCATAGGCGGGGTGGGTGGTGGGGAAGTTACTAAAATCCATTATGGATTTTATGAGTGGAAGCGAATAAAATTCACTAATGTCTTGGAAGTTAGAGATGCATATGGTGGCCGAATCTGTGAGAGTCCTATATTTAGTGCTTAACAATCTTTTTTTTATATATGTACTCGCTCTGTGTGTATTATTTTTTATATATATATGTGCTTGTGTGTATTTTTTTTCTTCATTTGTATATGTACTCGTGTTGTCATCCTTTTATGGGCTGTCTTTGGGCATGTACGACATAAGTTTGTAATATGTCTCTTTCAATTAGGATTTATTTTGGGGGAGGGAAAAAAAAAGGGTAGGATGGGTGGGTTTCCATTGTATTTCTTTGAGCCTGTACGGTGTGAGTTTGTAATATGTCTTTTTTTTTATGGCGATTGTGTGTTTTTGTTTTTAGGCTTAGCATGTATTTAGTCTGGATTAAGAAAGAACAAATTAGCCTGGATTAAGAAAGAACAAATAAAATAGACTAGATTAAGGTAATATAATAACTTGTCATACCATTTTTTTCCACTATATTTCAATAAAAATGTATAAAATCTACTTTTCCCGTTCCTACCCCTCACTGAAAAGACAATCGATATAACTCCAGTCAATATGAAAATCAACAGTAACACACGCACACACACACACACACGCATATGCTGGCAAACTGAAAAATCAATAGCGGGTAGAGGGAGGGGTAGTGGTACCCTCAGACTGACCATCAAGTCACCGCTCGCGAGGGGTGGGGCATAGAGGGGGGACACGCACACACATGCTGGCAAACTGGAAAAAAAATCAATAGCGGGAGAGGGAGAGGGAGGGGGAAAGGTAGCCACAGGCCTCCGCCCAACAAGTCACCGCTCGCGCTAACCGATCCCCGGCAGGAGGGTGACGCCCCGGCACGGTGCGAAAGGACCGATCCCCCGGCAGGAGGGTGACGCCCCGGCACGGTGCGAAAGGACGCCCCTAGCCGATCCCCGGCGCTGGGCGAAAGGACGCCCGGCACGGCGCGAAAGGACCGATCCCCGGCAGGAGGGCGACGCCCGGCACGGTGCGAAAGGACCGCTCCCCCGGCAGGAGGGTGACGCCCCGGCACAGTGCGAAAGGACGCCCCTAACCGATCCCTGTACAAGGCACCGCTCGCGCTAACCGATCCCCGGCAGGAGGGCGCGAAAGGACGCCCCTAACCGATCCCCCGAACACGTCACCGCTCGCGCTAACCGATCCCCGGCAGGAGGGCGACGCCCCGGCACGGCGCGAAAGGACGCCCCTAACCAATCCCCGGCAGGAGGGTGACGCTCAGGCCTCCGGGGAGACACGATGGCGTGGAAGGTGGTGGGTGTTTGGGGTGGGGTGGGTGGGTGGGTGGGTGGGGGGGGGGGGGGAATGGTCACTTTTGGGTAGGTTTGTGACCACTCCCCGGTTGGGTAGTGGGGAGGTCCCCTCGGCGGCTGGCTGCCCGCGCGGCTGGCTGGCCGTCCGGCTGACTGGCCGCACGGCCGGCCGGGAAATTCGACGTACAAAATTTTTCGACGTCATTTTTTTTTGGCTGCAAATTCTTGATTATGCTTGCGAATTATTTTGGTCCCGTCACTGTCACCATTACCTACTACTTACTAGGGGGTAGGGCTTCATCATCCAGGGTTTGAGGGTGTAGCGGTTTACCGGGGGGCGTTTAAAGGGCGTTGATTAAGACTTCAGCTTCCTAAAGGCGAATATATTCTTAGCCTATATGTACATTGTACAAGGAGCGTCGGAGCGAGAGCGACTGCCGTTGTGTGTCAGTCGGACTCTCGTGAAGGAGTGACGAGTTACAGGTTGGAAAATAATTGTTACAATTGGTCACGTATGTCAAGGTATGTCAAGAAATGCTTTGTATATAAAACTGAGACGGTAAACACTGACGGATGACATTCCTAAAAAGTGGCGTGATCTATCTGTCGTGGGTTTTTTCCATTGACAATTGTATGCCTAATTCGTAGTGATACTAAATAATGATAATAATAATAATAATAATAATAATAATAATAATAATAATAATACATTGATATCCTACTATAACACTGCTCGGTCACCTACCAGTGATCGCGACCTCGCGATATACAAAAATCTAACTAGCAGTCTAGTTACCATTAACATACATAGTGGGAGTTTGTTAAGCAGACTGCCTATGACACAATTACAATAAAACACTGACTATGTAAGAACATTTGTGTAGTAATAATATAAATAGTGAGAGGTAAAACACAACGTGTGTGACATGAAACATAAGAAATCTCTCAAAAGATAAATATAAGGACACATGTATAAGAAGCTATCAACTGGCATAGGTATAGACAATGAAACGTTCATCTAGCTCCCCCCCAAAAAATGCAGTAGTGAAACATAGTACAATGTTAAGTATAGGAACAGGGGAATGCCAGGTTTCTGTCATTTGACGTGCTTGAGAAAATGAAAAACTACATTGCCAGTGGCCTCCCTGCATCCAGTCGCCGAGTCTGCTCAACCAAATAATCGTGCAGGACAGAGTTCCTCCTAATAAGGTAGCACATGACGACGAAACTGACGAACATCAGAAACATTGGTACAAAAAATCCAGGGTACAAGTAGGGGAGATGCAAGTATTCATGCAGCGTTTCCTCCAGGATTTCCGCAAACTCTGTTTTGTTTGCGAAAGACAATGAATTAAGGGAATTAGTCACATGAGAGATGCTGGAGAAGTGAATGTTATCGAGAGACCGTAGAGGAAACACTCGATGGGAAATATTGGCCGTGAAAACCAAACGGATCCGGGACGGGTACGTTGTTATGTTAGTGGAGCGGATATAGCATGCTTCCGCTATGGCATAGTGACCAGTAACCCGCTGATAAGTGGTACCCTCCGGGCAGATGACTGATACATAGAAGGACTGAGGGAAATAGAAATAATGCAGACCTTGAAAGTTCTTATGGAAAACAGGCGTTGGTGTTAGCTGCTTGTAAGGGCACAAGGAAAGAGCGTCAGACGGGTTCACGCGGGTGAGGGCGATCTCGCATACCCCTCCCCGAACTGGTAGGAAGGCAAAGAGAGACGCAGAGCAATAGAATCGCCTGAAGACCGTCTCCTTGCAATATTGAAAGAGTGAGTAGCTACCCGTTGAATACAGAGCGAAATCCTTCGCGATTAGAACAAGAGACGGGGACGTGTCCAGGGCTAACACACTGTCCCTAGCGGAAAAAGGGAACGAGACAATTTCGTGAGCCTCAAACACGTCCGCCGTCTGAAATGGAACATGAATGATTATGGCATCGGGGGTGAGGCTGGACTCAATCAACGGGTAAAAATATTGACTCATATCTGGGCTGAATAAAGGTGTGAGGCTATAATTTTGATACCCGATATGGACAGTCGTTCTCAAATCGTGTAGAAGGAACAAGGCAGGTGTGACTCTACCGTGCGCTGCATCAACCATGTTGATAATAACCTGCTGATTTGCCGTTGCGACAGAGTTAATGACGTTTTCCAATACATGCAAGGCCTGATCTAGGAGGAGAAAATTATTCACCTGGTCGATCTGCTTGACAACTATGTTGATAACTTCTACCATCTTATTTGTTTGCTCTAGCAGTTCTTCAATGTGAGTATGCAACCGCGCAAGTTTTCTACAATTGGAGTTGATCACCCTGCGATTTCGGGCAGCAAGGGAAAGTACATGAGCGTAGTGGTCCCGCAAATCGCGCACGTCCTCGTCGGTTGCCGTACCGAAGAGGAACTTTGAGGCGGACCCAACGATGCTGAGCAACCCCCACTTTACCCGAGAGTGAACTGAGTGAAAACTATAATCCATGTTTACCTCATCAACTTTTCCCCGGAAGAACAGAATCCTATCCTCCAGTAGTTGAAAAAATTCAGAGAGTTGGTACTAGAAGGTGCCTTTGATTCCCTAGTCTTGGTAGCCCGTATGGCGTTCGCCATGCCGAGGAGTTTTTCTGAGACTATCCTGATCGTGTGTGTGGTGTTGGTCAAGGAAGTATATGGATATTTTACGAGGAGCACATCTTCTATGAGAAAGACCTCTCTTATGTGTGCCGTGAGGGCGTCAGGCTTCAGGTGGATGGGTGTCGTTGGAAGCAGGGAGCCGAGGGACAACAAGATAATCAGAAAACGCAACATCATGATCTGAAAGTGGTGGGAATGAAGTATTTAAACCCGTGGTCTCAAGTTATAGCTATGGGTGTTGGGAGTATCTTGTTGAACATTTGACTCAAGGTCCAAAGGTGAGGGGATTACTTTCAGACGATCACTGTGAACTTCTAGACTGACTCCACTATTTGACTCTAGAACCTCGAACCGATTTCCCCTGACATTCCGAACAACTCGGTAAGGACCCACAAATTTAGCCCCCAGTTTCGAACTCCTTTCCGCTTGCTTAATCATGACTGTGTCACCCTCTTTTAATTCCACCGGGACGGCCTGTTTGTGTTGTTTTGACATCATTTCAACCTTCGTAGCTTTTAACGTACACCTAACCTCTGAGTGTATCTTGGAAAACATATGCATCTGCTGTTGTGCGTACCTATCAATGTTGTAGAAAGGTTGTTGTGGTTTTGTTAGGAAGTCGTACGGAAGACGTTTCTCCACCCCATATAAGATGTAGTAGGGAGACTTCCCCGTAGAGTCGTTTACCGACGTATTTATGGAAGCGGCTAAGTGCGATAGCCAATCCTCCCAGTTATCGTGGAGATCGTTCACGATAGGCCTGAGGACCTGTAAGATTTTCCTATTAGCCCTCTCCGCCAACCCATTAGCAGCTGGGTGGTAAGCTGTGATGAAGGATTGCGTGATGTTAAACTGAGCGCATATTTCGCTCAATACTGAGTTCCTAAACTCAGTGCCATTGCCACTCAAAAGAATTCGAGGAGACGAATGTGGACACAACACGTGAGTCACGAGGGCATGGGCCACGCGTGTGGCTGTCTTGTCCTTGAGAGGCGCTAGAACTAGAAACCTAGAGAACTGGTCGACGCACACCAATAAGTAGCGCGAACCATGTTGGCTCTGGGGGAGCTGTAATAAGTCTATATTAACAACATACCATGGCGCCTCTGGTACTGGGTATTGTAACATAGGCGCTGGTCCTTTTACGGACCCCTTGTGCTTAGCACAAACGACGCAATGTGCGACATGTTTTTCTACATCAACCCGTAATGTGGGCCAGTAGAATTTTCGTCTGGTGACAGATAGTGTCTTGTCCCTTCCTGGGTGACCCGCAATGGGTGTGTCATGAACCAGCTTAAGCGTCACGGGGACGTATTTGTCTGGGATGACCAGTTGTTCTATAGGTACCGGTTTGGTTGGCCATGACCTACAAAGGAGGTTGTCCTCTGATAGGAAGAAGTGTGAAAAGGGAACTGGCAATTCAGGAAGGTTTGTTCCGTCTCCCGACTCTAGGGCGTAAATTAACCTCTTCCACACCGGGTGGTCTCGCTGAGCAGTGTGTAGCTCAGGTGAAGTGAAGTTGTGGATGACCTCTGGGGTGGTAATCGCGCCTATCGGAATATTCCGAGATAAGGCATCTGCGACCACATTTGTTTTCCCGGTGATATATTTTATCTCCGGATTGTATGCTTGGATCGTTAAGAACCATCTTGCCAGACGACCGTGTAGGTTTTTTCCCTTGAAAAGATCAGTTATGGCCGCTTGGTCCGTATACACCACAATTTTGTACCCCATCACTATGTCTCGAAAATGCTTCAGAGCCCACACAATGGCAAGAGCCTCAAGGTGGGTAACAGAATAGTTCTTTTCCGAAGCTGTTAGTACTCGACTGGCGAACGCTATTACATGCTTTTTGCCGGACTTCTCTGTTTGCATAAGAGCGGCTCCTAGTCCAATAGCCGAAGCGTCGGTACAAAGCTGAAAGGGGTCCTTGAAATCCGGAAAGACAAGGACCGTAGCCTGTGTAAGCGCTTTCTTTAAATCCTCAAAGCTCGTTTGTTGAGCTGGGAGCCACTGAAATGGTACGTCTTTCTTTAATAGATGGGTTAGGGGACTCGCGCGTGCTGCGAAGTCCTTTATGAAAGGCCTGTAATAACCTGCGACTCCCAATAGGACCGTACCTTGTCCGCAGACGTTGGCTGAGGGAACTCGGCAATAGCTTTTATTTTGTCGTCCACTGTGTGGATGCCGCATTCGTCCACGACATGCCCCAAGAACTTGATCCGAGGCTTTAAGAATTCACATTTGGTGATTTTGAGCTTTAATCCGACCTCTTGAAGTCTGTGTAGGACTGCTTTTAGTGTATCCATGTGTGCATGCACGTCTTACATGTTATAATGATGTCGTCTAAATACACATAGACAGAGTTGCCCAGCAAGTCACCAACAATACTGTTCATTGTCCTTTGGAAGGTCAAGGGAGCTCCTTTGAGCCCGAATGGCATCCTCGTCCACTCATAGTGACCATGAGGTGTGCTAAAAGCCGTTGTTTCCCGGGACTCGGGGGCCATGGGTATTTGCCAGTAGCCACTGACCAGATCAAGACTCGTAAAGACTTTATTTCCTCTACCGAGACATATCAGAAGATCTCTAAGAACGGGAAGCGGAAAATGATCATCCACGGTCGCGTTGTTCACACGCCGGAAATCAATCACAGGACGATAAGAACCGTCTTTCTTTGGAACCAGAAACAAGGGTGAATTCCACGGGGAATTCGATTCTTTGATGACACCTTGTTCTAATATTTCCGATATATGTTGCTGCACAACCTCCCTCTGGCTGTGGGGGAGCTTGTACGCATTGATATATACAGGCTTGGTATTGGGTTTTAACTTAATGTGGTGTTCAGCACACTGCGTAACTCCAAGCGGTTTGCCAGGTAGATCAAGCGCCCCCCTATAATGTTCCAGTAGCTGGACTAAGGTTGGCTTAATTTCGGAATAGTGTGCAACTTTTAGGATGACACGCCGAGGTTATGCCTGAGACTTGGGCTGAAGGGTATTCAGCTGGTTCCGGGGCGACATTTCTCCCATACACTAGACACTGGCATAATCTAACACCGTGTTTTAAGGATACAGGGGATCCAGACGTGTTTATTATCAATGCATTTGCAATACCTCCCTCCTTGACTGTCGCGAGAGTTACCCCCACCGTCACCCGGTGTATGTGAGGTGCTCCGTCGATACACACATCACTGCCCGTTGGAGGGGCTTTAGGTAACCGGATTTTAACAAGTTTTGCAGCACGACCCGGAACTATTTGAGGACCTTCTACGACTGCCGTTACTGTCCGCCACAAGTCTGTAATGTTGTCGTGTGGTATGACCGTAAGAGGTGACACTTGGGCGGTGGCAGACCCTGAGTCTGTGGGGGGTTGGTCAATTTCCCCCTCTGAGGGCGGGATTACAGGTGACATAGGCGATGGATTTACCATCCCCTGTATGCGTCGTCCATGATACACGATCGCGTTGCTTTCAGGGTTTACGGTTATGTGCAGGTCTTTCATGGCGTTTAATCCTAAGATCCCATCCACAGGTAAGGCAAACCTGCTAAAGACAAAATAAATCTCGAAAGGGACATACTTTTTCATGTAAGCTGACTGTTACTGGTACTCGCCCAAGGATTCCCAAAGTGGTGCCCGTCACGCCTACCACATTCAGGTTGTTCTCTTGGAGCGGCCAATTTTCCCCTCTCGCCTGTCGTATCAGTGACCTGTAAGCGGCGGTAAGAGTTGATGGAAAGGCGGACATCGGGAGACTCGTAATGGCTGCTGGAAACTGCTGACGAGGGGAGTTGACTGGCAGTGGGCTGGTGCCGGAACACTGCTACCAGACGTAGGACGGCTGCGGCGTTCTTGTTATATTGAGAGATGGGCCGCGGTGGCAGATAAGGCGACTTGGATGTGTAACCTTTTGAGAAGACGCCTTGCAGGAACGATAGTGGTAACTGCTTGCAGTCACCGGGAGATGTCCGCGGTTGCCCTGGTTGACTGTTTGCCGGAAGAGGTTTGGGCCGCTGCTCCCGGCAGCGGCGGTGTTGTCGCCCGCTGTGATGCGAGGGGCATGCCTCCTCCTGCGGTCGGAGGCCCGAGGGTGTGAATTCTTCTGCGTATCGTGGAGGGCTTCGAGTGAGCTGTGAGTGGCTTGTAGTGCTAGTAGCAGTGCTGGCTTGAAGCGGGTGGGGCGGCTTGTAGATTGTGGCCCTCGCTTTCGGCTGCGTAGGCCTGTTGGTGGCTCGAGGCTTGACGCCTGTAGAGAGCTTGTAGCTGACGCCTGTAGAGAGCTTGTAGCTGGCGCCTGGTGATTTGCCGCGGACGGCTGGCTTGTGACTCCTTCCTTCCTTCTACGCCTGTCCCCGGAGTTTGTTGGTGAGTTCTCGTGGCGTGGAGCTTGGAGGAGAACGAGGTAGCGAAGGCACAGGCGCGGTGGGGACCGCTGCCAACCAATTATGTAGCGGTGTACCGGGGGGCGTTTAAAGGGCGTTGATTAAGACTTCAGCTTCCTTAAGGCGAATATATTCTTAGCCTATATGTACAAGGAGCGTCGGAGCGAGAGCGACTGCCGTCGTGTGTCAGTCGGACTCTCGTAAAGGAGTGACGAGTTACAAGTTGGAAAATAATTGTTACAATTGGTCACGTATGTCAAGGTGACCTCTACGCACGATGAAATGCTTTGTATATAAAACTGAGACGGTAAACACCGACGGATGACATTCTTATAAGGTGGCGTGATCTATCTGTCGTGGGTTTTATTCATTGACAATTGACAATCTTTGTATGCCTAATTCGTGGTGATACTAAATAATAATAATAATAATAATAATAATAATAATAATAATAATAATAATAATAATAATAATACATTGATATCCTACTATAACAAGGGCAAACGCATCATCCCCTATCAGAAAGTAGGGAACAGGAACAGTAGGGTCACCATCTGGCAATGGCTCTGGTTGTGGTAAGTTTACTGTGTTTTCCTCAAACATTGCACGCATGCCGGAGAACTGGAAAATGCCAACATCAAACTCTAAACCTTGGGCACCAACATTGATAGTGAGGAACTTATAATCAGCATCAACGATGGCCATCAAGACAATGGAGAAATACTTATTGTAGTTGTGATAAAGTGAGCCTCCAAATGCGGGGTTCTTAATGCAAACATGCTTCACATCGATTGCTCCTACGGTGTGCTCAAAATTCCACTTTTTTGAAAATACACTGGCTACATCTTTCCACTCTTCAGGACTCTGAGGGCACTTCATCACCTCGTCGCCAAACGCAGCTATGATGCCCTCACAGGTTTCTGGGAAGAGGCAGGATATCGTGTTTGGAGCGACACGGAAGTCAAAGGCCAATGCAAGATGGCGCCACTATAAACACTCGCCTGCGCCAGAACGGGCTGGGCAGACCATCAGGCCCCACCTGGAAGAAGCCTTGGGCCGACCATCAGGCCCCACCGGGAAGATGCCTACCGGCGCAATAGGCAACAACGTAAAAAAAAAAAAAAAAAAAAATCTTTATAGGAGCAACCCGATGCAAGGAAACGTAGAGTTACTGCTAACCCAAGTCCGACATCGAGAGGTTTTCTCCAGAAGGTGCGCTGCTTTTCCAAGCGGGGTTGTATCCGTTCCACAATTTCATTAAACAGGGCCTCGGCCATCCTTATAAAGTTTCGGTAGAGCTCGGGATCATCACGGGATATAACACGCATCAGGCATTCATAGACAGTGGAACGCCAGCACTCGTCGAGCGAGCAACTCTCTTGGCCTCTGGGCCACCTACAGACTGTTGAGTTGCTCGCTCTGCTCTGCCTGGCACGCCAGCCCGCGGGGGCCCCGCCGGCACGCCAGCCGGCGGGTTCAACCTGCCATCCCTGCGACGGGCCGTCTCCGTGACAAAGGCCCGTTTCCCCTTCTAAGGGGATAAATCTTAGAAGAAGAAGAAGAAACACTCATAGTGGCCATGTGTGGGACGTTCTGTCAGGTAGGATCTGACCCAAACCTTCCTTGCTCTCCTCTGGCGCCTCTGCTTCTTTTTGGCAATCAGGTAAGTAGCTAGTATCACGGCAATTTCTCTGATTGAATTTGCATAGTTGTCTATGGGTTGTTGGGTTGGCGGCATGTTGACTGCTTC
>NW_026111660.1:265000-352500 GCF_024679095.1 Eriocheir sinensis
TGCTGATAATTTCTATTGGTGGAGCACCACAGGTTGGCTATTATGATAGAGGCGCAACTGTGAGTTTCATGCTAGAACCAACGACAAATAAGTGATGCTAGTACAAAAATGAAGCAGTAATTCTGACGGATGAAATAAGAAAGTTACCAAGCCTCCAAGTCACCATGGCAACACAACATGATTCACAAGTGGAAGGAAAAATTGAACTGATGTGAAGCCGGGAAGAAAATTAGCCCAGAGACTCCCAATTGATATGAGTTAAATTGAATAGTTCGAAGAAAGTTTATATTTATATAAAATTGTCAATGCAAACTAAAACAGTAATTAAAAAAGAAAAAAAAGGAAACAATTGGATATAGTAAGTGACAAAAAAGGAGCATTTTAATGATTAAAAGAGAATAACCTATTTAAAAAAGCACAGAATCTAATCATGAGTAACTGCAGAAATATAGTGACAAAAAGAAAGCAAAGAGTCTGTGAAAATGTACTGTGCGTAAGAGAACTTCAGACGGGAATGATTCTAATGGCGCCGGGCAGGCGAGATGACTCAACATGCAGGGCACCGCTCACACCACAACAAGAACAACGGCTGTTTCTCACCCTCCGTATTAGTGTGCAGAGCCATTACTCGGAACAAGCACCGGCACAGAGGCAGCGTCACGGCTGGGAGGTCAGGAGGAGGGAGAGAGTGCAAGCAGAGGTGACCGCTCCACCTGGCGCCTTTCCTCTCGCCTGGATCCCGAGCCTCCTGCTCCTCCTGCTGCTCCTGCTGCTTCCAGTCACGTCAGTCTTGGCCAAACACAGAGGTGAGGATGTGCAGGCAAATTGTTGTTATATTGTTGCAATTATTATCACATATTCCTTTTATATCATTATTATTATCATTATTATTGTTTTTATTATTATTATTATTATTACTATTATTCATATTGTTGTTGTTGAATAATAATAATAATAATAATAATAATAATAATAATAATAATAATAATAATAATAATAATAATAATAATAATAATAATAATAATAATAATAATAATAATAATAATAATAATAATAATAATAAAAATAATAATAATAATAATAATAATAATAATAATAATAATAATAATAATAATAATATATAATACTAATAATAGTAGTAATAATAATAATAATAATAATGTGACTTTTATCATTGCAAACGCATTTTTTTATTTTATTTTACATTACGAGTACACGAGGTCTCTAATTGTTGGTGCTCCTTTAAGTCAATGTATTTTTCACCGTTCTTTACGTGATGAGTTTTTTTGTTTTTTTTGTTTCTTTGTGTTTTTTGTGCGTGTGTCAAAACAGGTATAACAGAAACGGAGGATGGACTCTACATTACGCTTACTGTCGGTTATCTTAGTTAGCTATCAGGTAGTTTAGATAGCTAGCGGATAGCCTAGTTAGCAAGCGGGTAGTTTAGTTAGCTAGCAGGCGCCGTCTTGGAGACCTGTACCCAGAGGCAACCGAGTGAGTCAGGCGCGTCCCTCCACTCTGTCATGGTGCTCTACACGCACCCGTAACTGCGTGTACTCGTTTTCACTAGAATATAACCTACATAAGAGACGTGTGTTTCGTCATCCCTCAAGTCATACACACAACCGACACTTACCGTCATTTGTGAATAGAGCAGAATGAACTTATGCCTCAAAAACTCAGCGCAACACAATTTTCCAGATTTCTATTCCTTACTTATCGATAACACACAACTGTCCCTTTCCACATGCACCAAACATACTTGTCCTCAAGATCTCAACTAAAAACAGCTTATCTTGCTAAATTACCTTCCTGTAGGTTAGCCGTCCTGTACAGTCTCTACTAGATTTTTTCCGCTCATAAACTGTATTCGTATACAAGGGGCTTGTCCGCTCTCGTACGGCGTATATATCACATGTGTGTTTTTTTGTGCTGGGGGTGGGGTGGGGGGTACACACAGCCCTTTTGAACAGAGTAGAGCCAAAAAACTTTCGTCTCACAGCTCCCATTCACTTACTGACAGTCTTCTACCTCTGAAATTCCACCGAAACGTTGCCTCTATCCTCTATCGATATTCTTATGCTAACTACTCCTTTTGCCTTGTAACTGCTTGCCTTCTTCCTCATGGGGCACCGCTGCACAGGACTTTCTACTCCAGCCCGTCCCAATCCTATATAAATTCCTTATGCAATAGTTTACCAGTATCTTTATTCTTTCATCCCTTTCACTGGTAAAGTCTGAAATAGCTTTCCTCAGTCTGTATACCTTCATGCCTACGACTTGAACTCTTTCAAGATAATAGTGTCAGTACACCTCTGCTTCCGAAATTGCCCTTTCTTCTGGGCTCTCATTCTACTGAACTTTTCTATAAGCCGTCTCTCTTGTTGTAAAAAAAATTGTTAAGGAAAAGTAGAATCAACAAAGCTACGATGCACATACGTCCGTAAGTTTATTTAACCAAGGCTTGAACCTGCGTCGTGACATACACAAGTAAGAAGGAAGGCACATAGCTGGGCACGATAACAGAAAACCTTATTCCCGATACCCGATAACTGATAATGGAAAACCTTATCGGTGATAACCGATATTCGTTAACTGGAGACACAAATATAGGCGATAATCGATAACCAATACCCGATATAAATCCACAATTCCGATACTAGCTAGCGATAAGTCCAATAGGCGAAAACGATACTATATTGATATTTCAAATAGAAAAACATAGATGAATTCACATTTTCATTATTTATATTTTAGAAAACTTACAAAACCTGAAAACCACACGTTGACACGCACCCTACATATGGACGGTAATACTAGAAACGCCTGAACCGGTGTTGTGTTATTTGGCGTCCCCACCGTCAAAAGCTGGCGCTTTTGTTTACAAACACTGGTCTCTCGTGAACTGCGCATGCTCAGACCAGAAGCGTTGACCTGTACAGTCTCACAAAGCTTTTTAACCGTAATTAAGAGTTGCTGGAAGGCTGAATCAGACATACATTACCACTACCACCATCCTCGCTGTTTCTAGAACGACGCTCTGTACGAGTTGTATTTATATGTTCAGTGTTGTTCTAGAAACAGCGAGGATGGTGGTACTGTATGTCTGATTCAGCCTTCCAGCAACTTTAAAAAGCTTTGCAGGTCTGAGCATGAGACCAGTGTTTGTAAACAAATGCGCCAGCTTTTGACGATGGGACACCAAACAACACAACACCGGGTGCCTTCAATACCATGCCATGCTCACAAACGAATATGGAATATCACTATCTTCATCTATTCAAAAGCCCTAGGCCTTGGTGCTCTTGCTCACCTTCAACTCTCTGGTCTTGGGGAGGCAGGGCAAGCAATCGAAGACGTAGCTGTTACCAACCATCTTCTTATATCGAACCCACTGGTCAAGGAATGGCCAGGGTGACCGAAACTCAGGCTCACTAGAGTGACTACACCCCACTGAATCTCATCGTGACGACGGCGACGCGGACGCCGTCACTATTTATTCAGTTATTCAGACTTATCACCATTAACACTTTAACAGTCACTTCAATAAAGAAGCACTGAAGCACTGGGAACCGGAACACTGGCACTCACTCCGTCACTCGAGACGCAGCTGAGAGGCCACGCGCCACGCCGCCACGTGAAAACACTAACCGCTGGTGTCTGTTTGCGCTCTTTACAACGGGATCACAAATTTCAGGCAGTGAATAATAATTTTTGGGGCAATGTTAAATGATTTTTCATTGATATAGTGATTTTTGAGTCTTACATAAAAAAATAATTTAGTGTTTTAATGTTGATGATATAAGTATGACATCTCTTACATACTTTTTCTCTCTCTCTTTCATACAACTCAGGGCGCCCGGGCCACGCATGCGCAGTAGGGAGGAGACAACGTTTTATTTTTTTCTGAGAGGCGGAAAAAAGTAGCGATTGTCGGTAGTTTGGTTACAAAAGTAACGAAGATACCGATGAATATATAAGTAAGTAGCGGATGGCCGATAACCCGATTTTGTTATCAGCGATAAAGTATCGCGATAACTTATCGCGATAACGCCCAGCTATGGGAAGGCAATAAGTTCACCAGCAGAACGCCCCAAGCGGAACCCATTCTGGTGATCAGAGAGCTCAGAAGTGGTTAATGCTTATGAACTTTCCTGTTAATGATTGTCTCAAAAGGTTTAGAGAGACAAGAAAGCAATGTTATAGAACGGTACTTTGAGGTATTGGGACAGTCACCCTTCTTGGGCATAAGTTGCATATTGGCGTACCCTCATCAGGAAAGGAAGGTAGATCTTGAATGGCGGAGACGAAAAAGACTGGCCAGGCAGGGTGTCAGCACGAAAGCACAGTTTTCAAGGGCAATAGCAGGACAACAAGAGACAGGGTTGGACCGTTTCCGGCAGAAAAGTAGGACGCAGATTGGTTGGTACTCGGCCGGAGTCAAGAACAGATGTCTGGGCAGTCTGTTCCTGACCTTACCAGTGTTAGTAGCACGGAAGCCAGAGTCAATCCACGCCCCAATGGCTTTTTGTTTGGTGTACGGATGCAAATATAATCAGAGACTAAAAGAGACCAGGCTATTATATAAGTTTTATCGTTTCCCTAAAGACAAGGATGTGCTACAGAAGTGAATTGGTCATTGCCAAGAGAGAGAGAGAGAGAGAGAGAGAGAGATAATGTGTCCGCGAATGTACGAGTAACCCAAGTCTGCTATAGTTACCCCTCCAGTCCATTAGTGTACTTTTTCTTAAACCCTGCCTCCCCTCCCCTCTCTCCCTTACACTATAACTACTCTACATCACAGGTGTGCGCATCAAAATGGTCTAACCCTGTCCTCTTTCAATATTGGACAATATCAAGCACTCGATCGGGTCCTTAAGCCTTTTGAGGATAAAGGCCAGGAAGGATCCAGAAAACACATTCTTGAGAATTTTAGTAACAGGCATAATGGAGCCAGAAGGGGGATGAATAGGAGGAACATTCCCTGAATCGTCCATAGTGGATTTTTTAGAATAACGGAGTTCAGCCTTAGAGACAAGAGTGACAGCTACGCTGCCATCAGGACTAGGGAGAGGTGGGAAATGTGAAGGCGTAAAAGTATTAGATACTTTTGGCTTGGTGGGAGAAGTTTCTAGAATTATTAGAGAAAGCGCGATTGTGATGGTATCGGTCACCCTGAGTAGATAGACAAACACCCGCACTCCTACCACATATCACACGGCAACATATAAATAATTCTGCATTTAAAACAACGCCCATGAACAAAACTTCAAAATACAGCTTTATATAGTATTTATACACTTACGGATTATATATTTCATGGTACCTAGATTTGTTAGGTCTAGAAGCAAAGCAGGAGAAATAAACGAGGGGTGAGATAAATTTATATCGTGAGGAAGGCCAAGTGTTGTTCAGAAAGGGAATGGAAGAGTGTGGAAGGATTATGTACCCAAAATGGCGTAGGTGGGTGAATGAAGATAATAACGGGGTATTGCTGCGAGGGGAAAAGTTAATGACTATGAGAAACTAAAGAGGATGAGGCGAGGCTGGAAGGAAAGCTGGTGAGTATGAAAATTGGAAGGGAAGGGGAGCAGAAAAATGATTAAGAAGTAGAAAATGGAAGATGAAGACGTGAGAAAAGAAAATTCAAGTAAAAAATTGCAGAAACCATCTTAGTGTAAGGAGTAAATGGATGGAGATAGTAAGAAATTAGGCAATAATTGTACGGAAAAAAGGACGAAGGCGATGAGGAGAACAAACAGAAGAACAAGAACAAGGATAATACAGATGACAGCAAGAACGAGAATAAATAAAATGAAACACGTGGAAAAAGGAGGAGAAGAAAAAAGAGAAGGAAACGGAACTGGAAGAAGCAGAGAGGTAGAGGAAGGATGAAAAGGAAGGATAAGTACAGGTTGGGAAGGCTCAGCAGTAATGGCGGTTATGCGTGTGGTAAACTCACAAATATTAATTTTTGAGAGAGAGAGAGAGAGAGAGAGAGAGAGAGAGAGAGAGAGAGAGAGAGAGAGAGAGAGAGAGAATTTGCAGCCAGCAGAGTGTGTAGAAGACATAAACGCAATCGTCTCTCATCGACTCACTCTTTTCCTCCATTATCTTTTATTTTTCCTCACATCCATTTCCCTCCCTTCCCAAATCACTGCGGCAGTTTTATACTCAAATCAACTTTAGAATAATCTTAATGTTGAACAGTTACATATTTTTTCAAGTTCAAAGATACTGTTGCTATGATTCTACATGCACATGTGGTATACCAATACGAGTGTTTCTCCTGCATTGCAACGTGAATTCGCCGAGCGAAACGCCATGTCACGGAGAAGTTGGTAAATTATGAAGAACTTGCCTTTTAAGTCCTGTTTCAAAATATTTAAACAGTCAAGAAAGCAAAAACTGTAGGACGGTAGTCTGAACGATTAGAACGGTCATCCCCCTTAGGCACATGTTGTATATTGACATACTTTCAGCAGGAAGGAATCATAGATGTTACTAGGCAGATACGAAAAAAAAAATACTGAGCACGATGTTCTTTTCTTTCTATTAGTAAGCTTCTTCACCTTTTGGAGACTCTCTCGATTGGAAACGATCTCTCTTTGAGCTAGGGTGACCTCTTTTACCCATTTAATTATGGATCGCAAAGAACAGTATTTTGCCACTTTCATAACTCAAATCAAACTACAATTTCATCAAACGAAAATGTTCATCCATCAGCAAACATGAACGGAACTTCCAATCAAATCTACAAAATCTAACAAGTGGCAACTTCCCGCGCGTTCGGGGTGTGCTGACACACACTATCGGGGAAGCTGGCACATTATTTTGCTTGATTCTTAATTTTGAAAGTTACTAAAAGTATTCACATATATTTATTTCAGTGTGTACTTTGAATATAAATCCTTATTTAGAAAATGAAGGAAGCAGTCTTGCAAGTGGAATGAAATAGAAACCTTTACTTAAAATCACACTCCATAAAAGTAAATGCCTGATTAAAAAAAAAGGTTAATATTTTTTTTTCCAAAAAATTTAGTCAAAAGCAAACCCTTATCAGTACCGTTTTCTTAAGCCCACATTCTAACATTATCGACTCCACTCAGAGTTAGAGGCGTAGTTCAGATAAAAGTTTTCTGATAAACAAAATAGGCTATGACAAAGTCTTCAAATTAATAATATAAACACTGCAATCAAAAAGGCCAGGAATGAAAATAGTAATTTTAACTAATTATTTGAATCACAGCTGAGAGAAGCAAAAAGCAAATCTTTATAGGTCTGATAATTAGGAGAAAGAAAGATGGTGAGACATATCTCCAATTATATGCAAATTAAAACATTTGTGTGGTGGGCACGTTAACATTATGCCAATTTGCCGCATGTCTTTCGTGTTGATTTGCCCCAACACGAAATTGTAGTTAAAATGGCGTTTTAGTAATAACAAAACCGTTGGTCGTCTTAGGTAATTTAGAATATGTTATAACAAAGGATATAAACCATCCAGATTTTACCAAGCTCTGGTAAATTATGCTCCTGCCGCCCCTCTATAGTCCTGCTTCGTGGTATGTGAAGAGACATGCTAATGACAACAACGTAAAGAAAACTTAAGTATGTAAAGCAAAGCACTCTCACAAAACTTCGAAATACAGCGATATATAATAAAAAATATACACTTCTTTCTCTGATATGATGGTACGTAGATAGAGAGGGGCTGCGAGAAGAGCCAGGGGAAGAAAGAATGAGCGAGATGAATTTATATCATGAAAGAGGGCAAGTGCTATACGTACAGTAAGGGAACGGAGGAGTGTGGAAGGAAATGTAACCGGAATGGAGTAGGTGGGTGGGAGAAGATAATAGCGGGTGTTGCTGTGAAGGGAAAAAAAAGTAATGGTTATGGGAAACTAAAGAGGATGAAGAGAGCCTGGAAGGTGAGCTGGTGAATATGAAATTTCGAGGAGGAGAAGGAGGAGGTGGAGGAGGAGGAGGTGGAGGAGGAGGAGGAGGAGGAGGAGGAGGAGGAGGAGGAGGAGGACGAGGAGGAAGTGGAGGAGGAGGAGGAAAAGGTGGAGGAGGAGAAAAAGGAGAAGAACGAGAAGATGGAGGGGGAGCAAGCAAAGAAAAAAAATACTGTTATGATGGTGATAAAGAAAAGGGAAGAAAATGGTGATGAAGAAAAAGGGCAAAAGAAGAAGGTGGAGGAGGGGGAGAAGAAAAGGAAGAAGAATACGATGATGATGATGATGATGATGAAGAAAAATGAAAAAGTTGAAGCGAGAAAATAAATTACTAAAAATAAATGCAGAAAAACTGAATGCTGGCGATAAAAGAGGGAAGATAAAACTGAATTATATATAGTAGAATACGGAGAGAGGACGGAGAGGATAAAGAGAAAAAAAAAGAAGCAAAATAATTTTAACAAGAACAAAAAGAAAAAGAAAAAACAAAACAAAATAAGATATGAAAAGGAGAAGGGGAAGAAGAAAAAGAAGGAAAAGGAACGAGAGGAGGCAGAGAAGTAGAGGAAGGATGAGAAGGAAATAAATAAATAAAAGAAGAAAAGGAAGGAAGAAAGAAAAACAGAAAGAAAGGAAGGAAAGGAAGAAAGAAAGAAAGAAAGAAAAGAGGACGGATGAGAAGGAAAGATAAGTAAAGGTTGGGAAGGCTCAGCAATAATGGCTTTTGTGCGTGTAGTAAATAGCCATAAGTAATAATTTGAGAGAGAGAGAGAATTTATGGCCATCGCATTCTGCGGAGGTCAGAACGCACGCCTGTCTCGTTGATTCACTGTTGTCTCCTTGTTTCCTTTGTCCCTCGCGCCCACTTCCTACCCTCCCACTTTTTCCACTCCACTAAACTCTTTGTCACTACTTCATCTTTCGTCCACGCGTCTCCCTCCAGCGGCCTTCCTTTCTTTCTTTGCGTGCCTCCCTAACTCTGGACGTGTCTCATCACCCAGCGATTTGTAATCTTCTTTTTGTTTCTTTCCTTCCACTCTATTCTTTTCAGTTTCCCAGTTCCTTCCTTCCTTTTTCTCTGACGTATCTCTGGTAAGGTATTTTTTCCTATTTGTTTTTCTCTTCCTACTCTAATCTGTTCAGTGTCCCAGTTCATTCATTCCTTTTTCTCTGAGCTATATCTAACACACAAATATTATTTTCCTATATATCTTTCGGTCTTTCCTCTGCATTTTATTGAATCTCCAAGTTCATTCAGCCATTTTCATCTCATCTATCTAACTCTACTACAAGAATTTTCCTACATTATTTTTATCTTTCAGTCCGCCTGCCCCCCACACTCCTAATATATATATATATATATATATATATATATATATATATATATATATATATATATATATATATATATATATATATATATATATATATATATATATATATATATATATATATATATATATATATATATATATATATATATATATATATATATATATATATATATATATATATATATATATATATATTTTTTTATATAAAGGAGGCAGCTCAAGGGCACACAAGAAAACAATAATAAAAAAAAAGCCCGCTACTCGCTGCTCCTAAAAAAGAAACAAAAGAGGTGGCCGAAAGCAAGATCAGATACTGGAGGAGAGATGTCCTGATACCTTAGTTCAAGTCGTAGACAGGAGGAAATACAGATGAAGGAAGATTGTTCCAGAGTTTACCAGCGTGAGGGATGAAAGAGTGAAGATGCTGGTTAACTCTTGCATAAGGGGTTTCGACAGTATAGGGATGAGCATGAGTAGAAAGTCGAGTGCAGCGGGGCCGCGGGAGGGGGGGAGGCATGCAGTTAGGAAGTTCAAAAGAGCAGTCAGCGTGGAAATATCGACAAAAGATAGAAAGAGAGGCAACATTGCGGCGGAATTTAAGAGGTAGAAGACTATCAGTATGAGGAGGAGAGCTGATGAGACGAAGAGCCTTAGCCTCCACTCTGTCCAGAAGAGCTGTGTGAGTGGAGCCCCCCCTACACATGAGATACATACTCCATACGAGGGCGGACAAGGCCCCTGTATATGGACAGCAACTGTGCAGGGGAGAAGAACTGGCGGAGACGGTACAGAACGCCCAGCCTCGAGGAAGATGATTTAGTAAGAGATGAGATATGAAGTTTCCAGTTGAGATTTTGAGTTAAGGATAGACCGAGGATGTTTAGTGTTGAGGAAGGTGATAGCTGGGTGTTGTCAAAGAATAGGGGATAGTTGTTTGGAAAATTGTGTCGAGTGGATAGGTGGAGAAACTGTGTTTTTGAGGCGTTGAAGGACATCAGGTTCTTCTTGCCCCAATCGGAAATAATAGTAAGGTCTGAAGCTAAGCGTTCAGCAGCCTCCAGCCTTGAGTCGTTAAGTTCCTGTAGGGTGGGTCTTCTATTAAAAGAAGTTGAGTAATGCAGAGTGGAATCATCGGCGTAGGAATGGATAGGACAGTTCGTTTTGGAAAGAAGATCATCAATGAACAACAGAAAAAGAGTGGGAGATAGGACAGAACCCTGTGGGACACCACTGTTAATAGATTTAGGGGAAGAACAGTGACCGTCTACCACGGCAGAAATAGAACGGTCAGAAAGGAAACTGGAGATAAAGGTACAGAGAGAAGGATAGAAACCGTAGGAGGTTAGTTTGGAAAGCAAAGATTTGTGCCAGACCCTATCAAAAGCTTTTGACATGTCCAGCGCAATAGCAAAGGTTTCACCGAAACGGCTAAGAGAGGATGACCAAGAGTCAGTTAAGAAGGCTAGGAGATCACCAGTAGAACGCCCCTTGCGGAACCCATACTGGCGATCAGATAGAAGGTCTGAGGTGGAAAGGTGCTTTTGAATCTTCCGGTTAAGGATTGATTCAAAAGCTTTAGATAGACAAGAAAGTAAAGCTATAGGACGGTAGTTTGAAGGATTGGAGCGGTCACCCTTCTTAGGCACAGGCTGTATGAAGGCATACTTCCAGCAAGAAGGAAAGGTAGATGTTGACAGGCAGAGGCGAAAGAGTTTGACCAGGCAGGGTGAGAGCACGGAGGCACAGTTTTTAAGGACAATAGGAGGCACTCCATCAGGTCCATAAGCCTTCTGAGGATCGAGGTCAGAGAGGGCATAGAAAACATCATTTTGAAGAATCTTTATAACAGGCATAAAGGAGTCAAAGGGGGGATGAGTAGGAGAAATATGCCCAGAATCATCCAGAGTGGAGTTTTTAGAAAAAAGTTTGAGAGAAGAGTTCAGCCTTAGAGATAGATGAGACGGTAGTGTTGCCGTTAGGACTGAGGAGTGGAGGGAAAGATGAAGAAGTGAAGTTGGAAATGTTTTTGGCTAGATGCCAGAAGTCACGGGGAGAGTTAGAGAAAGCAAGGTTTTGGCATTTTATATTAGTGAAAGAATTTTTGGTTAGTCGGAGAATAGATTTGGCACGATTTCGGGCAGAAATGTAAAATTCATAATTAGCATTAGTTTGAAGGCTCTGGTACCTTTTGTGAGCTGCCTCTCTATCATTGACAGCACGAGAACAAGCGTGATTAAACCAAGGCCTTTTAGCGTGAGGAGTAGAGAAAGAACGAGGAATGTATGCCTCCATTCCAGAGACAATCACCTCTGTGATGCGCTGAGCACACACAGAGGGGTCTCTATCCTGGAAGCAATAATCATTCCACGGGAAATCGGAAAAGTACATCCTCAGGTAGTCCCACCGAGCTGAAGCAAAATGCCAGAAGCATCGCCTCTTAGGTGGGTCCAGAGGGTGTACAGGAGCGATAGGACAGAATATATATATATATATATATATATATATATGTATATATATATATATATATATATATATATATATATATATATATATATATATATATATATATATATATATATATATATATATATATATATATATATATATATATATATATATATATATATATATATATATATATATATATATATATATATATATATATATATATATATATATATATATATATATATATATATATATATATATATATATATATATATATATATATATATATATATATATATATATATATATATATATATATATATATATATATATATATATATTAGGGTGGAGCGTTTTTCAACTTTTTTTTATTTTCCTTAGTGGCTAGTGCGGAAAAGTTGCCAAATGGGGAGAAAAAAATTGTGTTAAAAGCATTTTTTCCTAGAAGGATATCTTCTACCGCCCCAAGACCCTTGAAGTTGGAAAAAAGTGCTCTTGAAGTAGGCATAATACGAGGTGGGGCCCGTTTTGTTCCTGTTTGATAAAATGCTTACGGCTAGTGCGGAAAATTCTCGTTAATATGTGTATATTTAGTACACAAAATTTCAGCTTGGTAGCATTGTATCTTCTACTTCCCCAAATAACCTAAAAATATGAAATTAACCAATAAATTACACATATTTTTAAAAAATTGTCAAAAATTAAGTAAGCGATGTTGATATTATGGCTAGCCTTCAAATTATTCTTTAAAATGTAAAGAATGATTGTACTAAGTTTCATCCACTTATTCAAATATCTTTTACCGTCCCAAGATACGAGCTTTTTTGCAATAGTACGATATTGTGACGGTTTTGTTTGTGATTTTAAAATACTGATAAAACAAATTGTACTGATATTGGAAAGTAGTTATACACAACGAAAATTATGATGCAGCTCTTTGCCTATTTTACAACCAACTTGTTGGCTATAAAACAACCCAGAACTCACCACGTGGAGGTGGCTGCATATCGAGTTCCACCCTACTCCAGCCCTTCCACCCTTCCAATGCTAGAGCGCTGTTTACATAGGAGTTGCAAATTGTTTTTTGGTGTCAAAAGTGGGCATAGTACTCCTCGAGACCAAAACTGAACGTATCCAGCCATCTCTGTTTGAAGGGCCGCATACCTTTGAACAAGACTCAGTCACAAGTTTTATCATGCGCTCCACGTTTTGGGAGTGGCATGGTATCTGTGGTACATTAGACTGAGGCACGTCACCTGACTGAATTAGATTCTTTAGTTCATCATTGGTAATGTGTTTCAGCAGTGGTGGATCAGTCAACTGAGCAGCCTGCCAGTCTATCATTTCAATGTATGTTTTGGCTTCAAAGTTGACATCAGGCAAAGTGAAATGACGAACGCAGGATCTTCTAGTAATCTCACTATTCCTTGCCTTTAGCAATCTTCTGTAGCCAAGGATACGAGTCGCTTTCTCCTCATCGTGAACCATGGCAACTATAAGTGCTTCAGCATGTGCGTAAAATGCACTTCTCTGCAGAACAGGATACACAATGTTTTTAACTCTCTCTCCTAGTTTCCTGACTCTGGAAAGTGCATCAAAAAAATGACAAGGTCCATGAATTACTGAAGGCTTTGTTTTAATTTTGAACCATATGGGAATGTAGACAGACATAATGAACTTTACAATAAGTTGAAAGTTTTCTGATGGATTTTCTGTTGACATGTAAAGACGAAGTATACGATTAGCAGTAGTGAGCCATCTTGAGTGTGAAATGTTGCCAGGATAACGATGCTGGAGAGACTCGCTGCATTCACCAGAAGAAACAGCACGATATACCTTTAGAAGATATTTCTGATCAGTGCTTAGCTTTTCGACATCACAATCAATGTTTTCACTTTCAACTGGCTGAAAGGAAGTGAGAGGTAACTCTTCACATTTGGATAATCGCTTGCAGATGCTTCCCGTGAAACCTTTTGGACCAGTTGTAGGGCCATCAAGTTTGATTATCAAGTGGCGCAACGGTAGCTCATTTGCATGCAATTGACAAATGAGCCACTGCAATGGTCTCTGCAATGATTGCTCCAGTAGAAATTATTCCATTTTTTCTACCTGTGTTCACTGCAGTGCCATCACAACCGATAGCCTGCAATTGTGTTGTTGATATATTAGATGCTTCTAAATGTGACACAATCAATGGTGCAATACTATATCCAGAACCTTTTGAAGGAGAAATATGACCTATATATTTTGAGCCAGGTTCTTCTAGAATTGTGATGTGCTCCTCTACAATTTCTGTTTTAAGTTTTTTGTTACCTTTCTCCACTTGACACAATGTTTTGTCTTTTTTACCATCGAAGAATATACACAAAGGGAGCTTATCTGTTGCAATAATGTCTTCTTCAGTCACTTGTTTTCTAGTTTTTTTTCGTTCTCGACGAATTTTGCTTCTATCTATTACTTCTGCTGTGTTTTCTTCAGTTATTATGCCTACATCTTTCAAAATTGCACTGGCAATGCTAGCACCTGCTCTATCTGACACACCAGTTCGATCACATGTAAGAGCAAGTGATGGCAACTTTTTTGTGATACTTTGTTTACATATGAATAGGCTTTTCTGTGCTTGTCTACAGGTTGACCTTCAAAATCTGATTCATCTGTGGATTCGGCGTTGGAACTTGACTCACTTAGGTGCATCTGGTGTAGATTTTGACTGGAGGATGGCTTAGGATCACTTCTGCTAGTTGACGGCTGGTTACATGCTCTTCTTTCTTTCCTTTCTTCCTTTTTTCTGATAGCTTGCGTTGTTCTTACATCAATTGGACCTATTTTCATTTTCCTCTCATGTCTCTGATCATTAAGAAATTCAGTTTCACGCTGAGGGACTCTCTTCTCAGCAGGGCATTGACAATTATGTCCAATGGATTTACAAGCTGCTATATCAAAAAGTACATCGCTATCATTTTCAAATTTCCTTAGTTTTTCTTGGTATCGTGGATCATGTGCTCGTCCTTTGTATGGCTTCATGATGTTTTGAATTTACAATAGTATGTATCTAGCATATCAGATATGCGCTTAGTAGACACTGTTGGGATTGATGCAGAGCACCAGATTTCTTCCACTTGTGTTACAATAGACATACACATCTTTCCATTTTGGTTCTTGCCCTGTTGTTTTCCGGTTAATTCTTTCCCAATGAATTGCTTTCATTACATCTTTAAGTGTTGGTAGACAATTTTTCTCAAGTGTTGAAGGTTTACCAAAGACAGGACATAAATGATCCTGTCTGGTACAATCACGATGAGGGTGATTTCGCTTTGCCATGTCTTACAAATGAGGGAGAAACACAACCGCTCTCAAAGACGCTTAGCCAAGCACTGAGCGTGAGCGATATCACAGTATCACACACAGTGACTCACGAGGGGTATTAGCCTACTATGAGGTAACCCACACCCTTCCTCCATCCCTCCACTATTAAGAGATGGTAATGGGTGAACGAGAGTGTGTTTCACACTAGTAATGAATGCAGATATGGCCACTCACACCAAATACTCTAATTGATTTCAAAATGAAACTACTGATAGCATATGCACATAAATCATACGTGACCATAATAATCTGTTGAAATACCAATTTTTCGTTATTGGTGGGGCAGTAAAATATATTTGAATAAGTGGATGAAACTAAATACAATAATTCTTTACATTTTAAAGAATAATTTGAAGGCTAGCCATAATATCAACATCGCTTACTTAATTTTTGACAATTTTTAAAAAATATGTGTAATTTATTGGTTAATTTCATATTTTAGGTTATTTGGGAAGTAGAAGATACAATGCTACCAAGCTGAAATTTTGTGTACTAAATATACACATATTAACGAGAATTTTCCTCACTAGCCGTAAGTATTTTATCAAACATGAACAAAACGGGCCCCACCTCGTATTATGCCTACTTCAGAGCACTTTTTCCAACTTCAAGGGTCTTGGGGCGGTAGAAGATATCCTTCTAGGAAAAAATGCTTTTAACACAATTTTTTTCTCCCCATTTGGCAACTTTTCCGCACTAGCCACTAAGGAAAATAAAAAAAAGTTGAAAAACGCTCCACCCTAATATATATATATATATATATATATATATATATATATATATATATATATATAAATATATATATATATATATATATATATATATATATATTTTTATTTTTTACAACAAAGGAGGCAGCTCAAGGGCACACAAAAAAAAAAAAACAATAATAAAAAAAAGCCCGCTACTCGCTGCTCCTAAAAAAAGAAACAAAAGAGGTGGCCGAAAGCAAGATCAAATACGGGAGGAGAAATGTCCTGATACCCTCCTCTTGAAAGAGTTCAAGTCGTAGGCAGGAGGAAATACAGATGAAGGAGGATTGTTCCAGAGTTTACCAGCGTGAGGGATGAAGGAGTGAAGATGCTGGTTAACTCTTTCATAAGGGGTTTGGACAGTATAGTGATGAGCATGAGTAGAAAGTCTAGTGCAGCGGGACCGCGGGAGGGGGGGAGGCTTGCAGTTAGCAAGATCAGAAGAGCAGTCAGCGTTGAAATATAGATAGAAGATAGAAAGAGAGCTAACATTGCGGCGGAATTTAAGAGGTAGAAGACTATCAGTATGAGGAGGAGAGCTGATGAGACGAAGAGCCTTAACCTCCACTCTGTACAGAAAAGCTGTGTGAGTGGAGCCCCCCCACACATGAGATGCATACTCCATACAAGGACGGACAAGGCCCTTGTATATGGACAGTAACTGTGCAGGGAGAAGAACTGGCGGAGACGGTACAGAACGCCCAGCTTCGAGGAAGCTGATTTAGTAAGAGATGAAATATGAGGTTTCCAGTTGAGATTTTGAGTTAAGGATAGACCGAGGATGTTTAGTGTTGAGGAAGGTGATAGCTGGGTGTTGTCATAGAATAGGGGATAGTTGTTTGGAATATCGTATCGAGTGGATAGGTGGAAAAACTGTGTTTTTGAGGCGTTGAAGGACACCAGGTTCCTCTTGCCCCAATCGGAAATAATAGTAATGTCTGAGGCTAGGCGTTCTGCAGCCTCCAGCCTTGAGTCGTTAAGTTCCTGTAGGGTGGGTCTTCTATTAAAAGAAGTTGAGTAATGCAGAGTGGAATCATCGGCGTAGGAATGGATAGGACAGTTCGTTTTGGAAAGAAGATCATCAATGAACAACAGAAAGAGAGTGGGAGATAGGACAGAACCCTGTGGGACACCACTGTTAATAGATTTAGGGGAAGAACAGTGACCATCTACCACGGCAGAAATAGAACGGTCAGAAAGAAAACTAGAGATAAAGGTACAGAGAGAAGGATAGAAACCGTAGAAGGGTAGTTTGGAAAGCAAAGATTTGTGCCAAACCCTATCAAAAGCTTTTGATATGTTCAGCGCAATAGCAAAGGTTTCACCGAAACGGCTAAGAGAGGATGACCAAGAGTCAGTTAAGAAGGCTAGGAGATCACCAGTAGAACGTCCCTTGCGGAACCCATACTGGCGATCAGATAAAAGGTCAGAAGTGGAAAGGTGCTTTTGAATCTTCCGGTTAAGGATTGATTCAAAAGCTTTAGATAGACAAGAAAGTAAAGCTATAGGACGGTAGTTTGAGGGACTGGAGCGGTCACCCTTCTTAGGCACAGGCTGTATGAAGGCATACTTCCAGCAAGAAGGAAAGGTAGATGTTGACAGGCAGAGGCGAAAGAGTTTGATCAGGCAGGGTGACAGCACGGAGGCACAGTTTTTAAGGACAATAGGAGGCACTCCATCAGGTCCATAAACCTTCTGAGGATTGAGGCCAGAGAGGGCACAGAAAACATCTTTTTGAAGAATCTTTATAACAGGCATAAAAGAGTCAGAGGGGGGATGAGTAGGAGAAATATGCCCAGAATCGTCCAGAGTGGAGTTTTTAGAAAAAGTTTGAGAGAAGAGTTCAGCTTTAGAGATAGATGAGACGGCAGTGTTGCCGTCAGGACTGAGGAGTGGAGGGAAAGATGAAGAAGTGATGTTGGAGATGTTTTTGGCTAGATGCCAGAAGTCACGGGAAGAGTTAGAGAAAGCAAGGTTTTGGCATTTTCTATTAATGAAAGAATTTTTGGTTAGTCGGAGAATAGATTTGGCACGATTTCGGGCAGAAAAGTAAAGTTCATAATTAGCATTAGTTTGAAGGCTCTGGTACCTTTTGTAAGCTGCCTCTCTATCATTGACAGCACGAGAACAAGTGTGATTAAACCAAGGCTTTTTAGCGTAAGGAGTAGAGAAAGAACGAGGAATGTATGCCTCCATTCCAGAGACAATCACCTCTGTGATGCGCTGAGCACACACAGAGGGGTCTCTATTCTGGAAGCAATAATCATTCCACTGGAAATCGGAAAAGTACATCCTCAGGTCGTCCCAACGAGCTGAAGCAAAATGCCAGAGGCATCGCCTCTTCGGTGGGTCCAGAGGGTGTACAGGAGCGATAGGACAGGATGCAGAAATAAGATTGTTATCGGAGGAGCCCAACGGAGAGAACAGTTTGACAGAATAAGCAGAAGGGTTTGAGGTAAGGAAGAGGTCTAGAATGTTGGGCCGGTCTCCAAGACGGAAAATATATATATATATATATATATATATATATATATATATATATATATATATATATATATATATATATATATATATATATATATATATATATATATATATATATATATATATATATATATATATATATATATATATATATATATATATATATATATATATATATATATATATATATATATATATATATATATATATATATATATATATAAATGTGTATGTGTTAGCCCCGAAATGTTGGAGAACATATTCCTAAGATTAACCAAGGCAGTGGATTGATAACGGTTGGAGTGGTGTGGGTGGGTGACGGAGGAGGGATGAGGGAGGTTGTGGTGGATGGCTAGCTGGTCGAGTTGGTGGGATTTTGGATGGGTAATGTGGGTGAGTGAGTGGATGGGTAAGGTTTGGTGGACGTTGGTGTGGTTACTGGGTGTATGTTGAGTCTTGCTAGATCGCTGTTTTGTATTTCAAGACTAATGACAAGGTGCGGCCTGTGATGAAGTAACTAAACGGGAAGGTAAGGCTACACATGATTAAAAGAAAAGTTGTCATGTTCAATAATGCGAAGATCAAAGAAGCTCTAGAGACAGTAAATGAATATGTACACTTAGGAAACCTGAAAAAACAAATCCCTCACTCGAACTGTATATAAAACGAAGTACAAGCCGTTGGGAGAGTGCCTTCGAAGAACACGATAATATACTGAAATTGAGAGACACTTGACCGTGGTGGCTGAGGCGGAAGGTGTGCGATCAGCGCATCATTCTCCGCCACATGTAAGAGCAAAGTGAGACATGCCCAAAGAGGAACGGAGACTGATGCTGGGAATGACTACGGTGGATATGACAAGCTGAAAAAAGGAATAAAAAAGATGTGACAAAAGGATATGACACAATAAAGGTAATTAAAGTCAAGAAATGGGAGTGGTCAGGGCACATTTAAAAGGAAGGACAACAGATGGACAAAAATATGCGACTGACTAGGATATCCCAGATGAGAAAAAATATATACAATAAAATAATAATTAAAGTGTGGAAGATATATAATAAAAACACAGAACCTCCCCGTTCATTAGATACACATACGTAAAACCTTAATAATCATCTACGCATCAAAAAATGAAGAAAAAAAAAGAATACCAACATACAGCCAGTGAGTGAGTGTGGCTGATGTTAACAATCCAAACAACAGCCTTTAATACTAGAAAAAAAATAATTCCCAGGAAATGTTCATCAGCATTGACAGTCATCTACGCTACGATAAGTCAACCAAACAAAAATAACAACAGGCAGTCAGTAAGGAAGTCAAAGGTTCATGCAAAGAATCTCCGGAACACCCTTGTACAGCAAACATAACACACTTGTAACACCCCCCTCAAAAAAAAAAAAAAAAAACTTATTCTTAAAAAAAAATCTTATCTTATTAAAAATGCATATTCGCCCACAGTCTTCGCCGCCAAAGCCACGTCCTGACGGTGTTTCATCCGCGCCTCTTCACCCGCTGAACACCGAGGCCACGCGCAGCTATGGCGTGTGCCCGCACCTTTACCCTTATTTCATCCTCCTTCGCCGCGTCTGAGCCACGGGAATTATTCACCAGCCGCCGATACACAAGACATGATCGGAGTGTTTCCCCACGCCCGAACACTGACACTGGCTCTGAAAACCTGAGCCACGTTTTGCTTCCCGTTCTCGATTTTCTTGGAGGTACACTGCCGCCTCGTGCGCCTTGAACATGAGCTTTTACTGCTACTAAGTTTGTACGGGGAGAGAAGGATGTGTGAGAAGGGAAGGAAGAGCAGGAAGCACGGAAAACATGTCAAGGCATAAAAAAATATACAAAGATAACCAGAAAATAACAAGACGTAAGGAAAAAACATCAAAACATAAAAAAAAAATCACAACTCAGGCATAAAATACAAGACATAAGGAAAAATAATAATATCTACATAAAAAACAACCAATAAAAAACGACATATGAACAACATTAGAATCTATAGAAAATTTTGATCTAATTAAACCCCACGCAGCTCGTTATACACTTAGACTCACTGAGTTAACCTTTGTATTATTAACCATCAACGCACATTAATTATTTACTCGCAGTGACCTCAGGCAGACTGAAGCTTAAACACCATCATATGCAAAGTCTAATATTGTCAAAGTTTTCAGTTACATTTCCCAACAGCACTGAAATATTCTCGGCATATTTATTTCCAAGCACCACTGAATTATTCTCGACACATTTATCAACTAACGAACATGAAGTAATTTATGCCGCCCGCCGCTCGCGCTACTCACAACTTGAACACGAAAAAATAAAATAAATTATCCACGTCGTATATTCATCACGCCAGACACTGTTGAATTAGTCTTGAACCTTTCACGACTACCGCACATTTATGGAATTTTACTCTTCATATTGTCCCTTTACCTAAAAGCTTACTTAATCCGGCGACCAATTACACAAAAAAAACTATAACACCAGTAGCGCGTTATTTCAACATCAAGAAAATGCAACGGGATATCAAAGAAGCAGACCATTATTTTTTTATGAAGAGGATTATAAATATTTGTCACCTGTTCTATGCGTGACCTCACCTGACCTCACCCTGTCCACGTAAATCATAATCCTGTCACACTGTATGGCCTTACCACACCTGTCCTGTTCTGACCTCGCTTGTCCCTACCACTCGTAGCCTCCCATCGGCTCACTTGACTAAAACATTGCCCTTCTTCCTGCGGCCTAGCCTCAATATACATCTTCCTGCGCCTGTTCCTTCAACCAAACTCTGTAACCCGTCTGAAACTCACCTATTCCTCCTGACGAAATGCCTCATAATCTGTCCTTCTGTAACTCAATACATGCATTTCCATGGGACCAACTGGCCAATGTAAGAATGATTCTCGCATTACCTGTCTTAACCTGAGCCATGCACTTCCTGACCACACCTGGCTGATGCACCTCATAGTCGGTCTTCATGTGATCTCAATTGGCCACTTTGTGTCATTACCTGTCTCGTTTACCTGTCCATACCTACCTTCCCTTTCCTGTGCCACACGCCTGCCCCAACAAACCCTCAACTGACCTTCCCTCACCTGCCCATTCATATCTCATTACCTGTCCACTCTTTACATGTCCTCCCAACGCCTCGACTTCCTAAGACTTCACCTGCCTCCACCTGGCCCATGTATCTAGTTAACTGGCCCCATCTTACCTGCGTCACGTGTCCCCAGGTAGACTATCGCCATTTAGTATTAGTCCCTTGAAAGAACACGAAAGGAAAACCTGTTGGGACACCTGAAGGGGAGGCCAGAAGGAACACCAGCGAGGAACATCTCAAGGGAACACCTGCAGGGAACATCTGAATGGAACATCTGAGAGTTGAGGTTATGCAATCACACCGTGTTAATTGAAAAAGGCCGAAAAGGTGGTGGTTTGTAAGTGTGTGTGTGTGTGTGTGTGTGTGTGTGTGTGTGTGTGTGTGTGTGTGTGTGTGTGTGTGTGTGTGTGTGTGTGTGTGTGTGTGTGTGTGTGTGTGTGTGTGTGTGTGTAATTCACCTCTTGGTCTGCTGCGGGTCTCTCTCGAGACAGCCAGCCGTTCCTCTACGGAAGAGCACAGAGCTCGTAGTACCGATCTTTGGGCAGGACTGAGGCCACTCACACACAACACACCGCGACAACGAGGTCACAACTCCTTGCCTGACGTCGCGTACCTACTCACTGCTCACTCACGTGAAAGAAGATAAACCCAACTTATCTTCACCCGGCCGAGGAATCGAACCCTGGTTCTTCTAGTTGTGAGGCAGACGCTCTATCCACTGAGCTACCGTGCCGTGTGTGTGTGTGTGTGTGTGTGTGTGTGTGTGTGTGTGTGTGTGTGTGTGTGTGTGTGTGTGTGTGTGTGTGTGTGTGTGTGTGTGTGTGTGTGTGTGTGTGTGTGTGTGTGTGTGTGTGTGTGTGTGTGTGTTCACTTCCATCTTTTTCCCCTCACCTAAACGCCACTATCACCCAGTGTCTTTCTTCCTGTCCACGTCCTTTATTTATCTTTTTTTTTTCGTTGCCTTTGATTTCAGCTTCGTTTTCTTTGATTTGCCGCAAGTTTTCATTCGTTTGTTTTGTGTTTACTTCCATATTGACGAAACTCTTAAGGACAGCGTGTTCCCTTGTTTCTATCTGTCCATCTGTCTGTCTGACAGTCTGTGTCTGTCTCCTTGTCTACCTGTCTGTCTGTCTGTCTATCTGTCTCTTTATTTGCGTCATTGTCTATCTTTCTATCTATCTATTTACCTATAATTATTTAACTATTTAACTATCAATTTCACTGTCTATCTATTTAGGTAGCTGTGTGTCTATCTGTCTGTCTTCAGTTAATGTGCTAAACGTGTTTGTGCGTTGGCATATAAATACCGATACAACACAACACCCGGACCCGAGATGACGCATATAAAGACGTATTTGATATTGACCATTGCCTGGATATTATAGACAAAGGGGATAAACGCAGAATTCAATAAAAACTATACGATTTCCTCCAGTGGGTAGGGTTGCAAACGGTGGGAACGTTTCCGGTAAAATAGAAACTTTCCATGGAAAGTTTCAGGGAATTTTCAGGGCCCAGAATTTTTGGGAATTTATTGGAATTTTCAAATTTTTCACATGTGTATTTGCCTTACTAAACAAACCAGCTTTGGTCAATATAACTTAATTAAATAGTTTTCAAACACGTGGCATCCAAACACCTATAACATTAATTAACAAAGAAAGCCTTCACTTTGTTATATAGAAAGTCTCATTTAATAAGGAAGAATAAATATTTTTCCTCTGTCAAGACGTTTGGCAGCTTTTTGTGGTTTTGTTGAGTTAGGATAAGTAGTAGGGCGTCTTCAAACATAAAATAGGCGACACCTTATGGCACAAAATAACAAAACTTGACCTCACTCAGCCGGTAAGCCTGAGGCTTTCTTTCTCTTCATCTCCTCCTCCTCCTCCTCCTCCTCCTCCTTCTCCTCCTCCTCCTCCTCCTCCTCTTCTTTGCACCTTCACCTGTACTGATACGTTCAATAATGGACGAGGAAAAATAGCTCTCAGATCAAGAGCCATTATGTTATTCATTCCATTCAGCTCATCACTTTCGACCTTTTCAAAACACGCGTCTTTATGCAGCATAACACAATTTTGTTGAAAAAAAAAAAAACGCGTAGAATAGTAAGTGTCGGTAATGCTCACGAGGCACAAAACACTCGCGTTGATGAAATTACATTACCATTGTTTTTTAGATATATTTCCCCCCCCCCCCTCCCCCCTGTTTTTTTTTTTTTTTTTTTTACGTCGTTGCCTGTTGCGCCGGTAGGCATCTTCCTGGTGGGGCCTGATGGTCGGCCCAAGGCTTCTTCAAGGTGGGGCCTGATGGTCGGCCCTGCCCGTTCTGGCGCAGGCGAGTGTTTATAGTGGCGCCATCTTGCATTGGCTCATGCTGGCCCCCGGAACTCGTTCTTGATTCGCTTGGACGGCTTCCTCTTGAGTCCGGGTTGATAGGTGGTCTTCAGGACAGCATGTGGGTAGTTTTAAGCCACTCGGCGGTGACTGAAAAATCCGAGTGGTAGCGTGGGGATTCGAACCCGCGTCGTCCATCACGCGGTGAATGTGGGCCCAGTACGCTACCAGCTCGGCCACCGCCTTGCTGTCAGATCCTGCGAGTCAGCGAGCCTTTCAACACACAAGTTCATTTTCGCGTTCACATAATTTCTGCCTTTCATCTGTTTCTTCACGTCACCTTGAATGCAAGTTGACTGGTGTGTGTGTGTGTGTGTGTGTGTGTGTGTGTGTGTGTGTGTGTGTGTGTGTGTGTGTGTGTGTGTGTGTGTGTGTGTGTGTGTGTGTGTGTGTGTGTGTGTGTGTGTGTGTGTTAAGAAGAGCCTCCATCCGGAAGGGAGTTACGATGGGAACAATCGGTTAGATTGTTCGCATTGCAATTCATCGGCCCCTGACGGAACGCCGATGACTGTGGCACTCAACTATAGCTTTTACTATACTACAGATAAATAATACAAAAAACATAGGAATTATACATAATGAATAACAAAATAAAGGTCGAGTTGGGTCTTATGTGGGGCGCTGCTGGCATAGTGCTGCTGCGTTCCCGCGGATGTCTGTGTGTGTGTGTGTGTGTGTGTGTGTGTGTGTGTGTGTGTGTGTGTGTGTGTGTGTGTGTGTGTGTGTGTGTGTGTGTGTGTGTGTGTGTGTGTGTGTGTGTGTGTGTGTGTGTGTGTGTGTGTGTGTGTGTGTGTGTGTGTGTGTGTGTGTGTGTGTGTGTGTGTGTGTGTGTGTGTGTGTGTGTGTGTGTGTGTGTGTGTGTGTGTGTGTGTGTGTGTGTGTGTGTGTGTGTGTGTGTGTGTGCGTGTGTGTGTGTGTGTGTGTGTGTGTGTGTGTGTGTGTGTGTGTGTGTGTGTGTGTGTGTGTGTGTGTGTGTGTGTGTGTGTGTGTGTGTGTGTGTGTGTGTGTGTGTGTGTGTGTGTGTGTGTGTGTGTGTGTCTGTGTGTGTGTGTGTGTGTGTGTGTGTGTGTGTGTGTGTGTGTGTGTGTGGGCTTTAATAAGGGAGACATTCATAAGGTTTTGTTGGTAAGAGAACCGGGTAGGACACGAAGTAACGGGTTTAAACTGGATAAATTCAGATTCAACAGGGACATAGGCAAAAATTGGTTTACTAACAGGGTGGTGGATGAGTGGAATAGGCTTAGCAGTCATGTGGTGAGTGCCAATACAATTGTCACATTCAAAAATAGACTAGATAAATTCATGGACAGCGATATTAGGTGGGGTTAGATACACGGGAGCTTAGGGTCAAAGGAGCTGCCTCGTACAGGCCTACCGGCCTCTTGCAGACTCCTGCGTTCTTATGTTCTTATGTTCTTATGTGTGTGTGTGTGTGTGTGTGTGTGTGTGTGTGTGTGTGTGTGTGTGTGTGTGTGTGTGTGTGTGTGTGTGTGTGTGTCTGTGTGTGTGTGTGTGTGTGTCTGTGTGTGTGTGTGTGTGTGTGTGTGTGTGTGTGTGTGTCTGTGTGTGTGTGTGTGTGTGTGTGTGTGTGTGTGTGTGTGTGTGTGTGTGTGTGTGTGTGTGTGTGTGTGTGTGTGTGTGTGTGTGTGTGTGTGTCTGTGTGTGTGTGTGTGTGTGTGTGGATTAGTGGACGGCCATAAATATCCACCCCCTCCCCCCGTCATGTTATCGAGTGGAAAACCGGAGGCACGGCCCGGAAAGAGCGTGGGAGGAGAGGCGCCGGGGAAAAAGGGAGACAGGGAGAGGGAGAGACTTGTAGGCAGGCAGGTGGAGAGGGAAGGAAGATGTAAAGGTAGGCGAGAGGAAGGAGGAGCGAGGGTGAGAACATAAGAACATAAGAACGCAGGAGTATACAAGAGGCCGGCAGGCCTGTACGAGGCAGCTCCTTTGACCCTAAGCTCCCGTGTATCTAACCCCACCTAATATCGCTGTCCATGAATTTATCTAGTCTATTTTTGAATGTGACAATTGTATTGGCACTCACCACATGACTGCTAAGCCTATTCCACTCATCCACCACCCTGTTAGCAAACCAATTTTTGCCTATGTCCCTGTTGAATCTGTATTTATCCAGTTTAAACCCGTTACTTCGTGTCCTACCCGGTTCTCTTACCAACAAAACCTTATGAATGTCTCCCTTATTAAAGCCCTTCATCCATTTATAAACCTCGATCATGTCTCCACGCACCCTTCGCCTTTCTAGAGAATGCAAGTTTAACTGTTTGAGTCTTCCCTCGTATGGCAAGTTTCTCAACCCCTGAATCATCTTAGTCATTCTCCTCTGCACCGATTCTAACATTTTGATATCCATTCTATAGTAAGGTGACCAGAACTGAACCGCATAGTCAAGATGAGGTCTAACTAATGCTAAATATAGTTTGAGGAAGACTTCGGGGCTTCTGTTGCTTACGCTCCTTGAAATAAATCCCAGTACCTTATTAGCTCGATTTCTAGCTTGAATGCATTGTGCCCTTGGACGGAGATCAGAGCTCACTAAGACTCCTAAATCCCTCTCGCACCCAGACCTACTTATGAGAGTGTCATTTAAGCAATAGTTATGTGAGGGGTTGTTCCTACCTACACTCAGAATACTGCACTTCCCTACATTGAACTCCATCTGCCATTTATCCGCCCAGTCATATAATCTGTTGAGTTCACCTTGGAGAATACTAGCGTCCTGATCCGACCCAATTACTCTACCGATCTTGGTATCATCTGCAAATTTACTAACATCACTACTAACTCCTGTATCTAAGTCATTGATATAAATAATAAACAAAAGTGGACCTAATACCGAACCTTGTGGGACCCCACTCGTAACACATCCCCAGTCAGATTTTTTACCATTGATTTGCACTCTTTGCTTCCTATTGCTAAGCCACGCCTTGACCCAGTTCAAAACTTTACCCTCTACTCCGTGAGCCTGTAATTTAAGCAACAGTCGTTGGTGAGGAACTTTGTCAAACGCTTTACTGAAATCAAGATAGATTACATCATAATTTTCGTCTCTGTCAACCGCCTCAAATACTTTATTGTAGAAGGACAAGAGATTGGTGAGGCATGACCTACCTTTTGTGAACCCATGCTGCGAGTCGTGAATTAAGCTATGTTTCTCTAAATGCTCCCGAATGTTCCTGGCTATTATGGACTCCAGCATCTTCCCTATAACCGATGTTAAGCTAATTGGGCGATAGTTTGAAGCAACTGACCTGTCCCCCTTTTTAAAAATCGGCGTCACATTAGCTACTTTCCATAGGCTCGGCACATAGCCAGTATTTACCGACATCTTAAAGATGTCGGTTAGTGGGTCACTGATTACATCACCTAACTCCTTTAATACCCTCGGAAATATCCCGAGAAAGAGGAAGAAGTGGAGGTAAAGAGCGAGGGATATTCGTAGGAAGCTAAAGAGGGAGGAGGAAAGAGAAAAAGATGGATAAAAAAGAAATGGCTATTGGTGGAAAGGCTGAGAGAGGAAGAAGAGATATAAAGAAACGAGAGAGAGTGCGAGGGAGAATTTTGATGATAGCTCAGGTAGGAGGCGGATAAAACACAGGAGCCACAGAGATAGACACGGAGAGATAATGTAAAGGAAAACATTTAGGTGATAACACGGAATGAAGAGGCGCAGGAAGAGAGTTCTAGACCAAGGGAATGAAGGGATGAAATGAGAAAGAAAGGGAAAACCAAGAGACAGGAGGGAAGAAGAGGGAGTTAAGATATAACTGATTGCTTGTGAAGGTAGTAACATTAGTATAATACAATGTGATAGAACCAGAAGACAGGGGAGGGGGTGGGGAAGGAGATAAGTAGGCTATCGTAACAAAAGCAAAAAAACATAAAGGACGAGTAAGTCCGTTAGACAAGCAAACAACACTCAGCGGCTCACACCACAAGACAAATCCTCGCGTGGGTTGCCAAAGAGGTTTAACGAAGCTTACGTCCGTACTCCAAGCTCTCCCTTCCTCGGCCATTCCCTCGACATCAGTTACAACAATATCATTGTGCCTGACTCTAATCCTTACGAGCTGCCTATGAACTACTGCTAAGGGTTAGTAGCGCCGCCCAAAACAGCAATTCTCCCTTTCAGTAACTATCAGTTTGCTGCCACTAATGACCTAAGTAGTCTTGCCCCTCAATTAACACCGAAGCATCAGGTTACATAATCCCTTTCCTTAATCTTCATCCCCTCAAAGTTCACTTCACACGTAGCCTACCTGACCAAACCTGACCTGTGGTCCAAAGATCCTGCCAGCCCCGCCCCGTAATCTGAAAGCATCTGCCACCTGCACACACTCCACGCCCACAAAAAGTATATCCACAACCGCCCCGCATACCCAACCCGCAAATGCAAATTCAACCCATATCCTACCTGCACAATAAACTTGTAGTAAATCGTTCTCCTACACACACACACACACACACACACACACACACACACACACACACACACTTGTGACCCAGTCCTGACCGAGGTCGGACGTGGGTCATGGCGCTCCGAAAGGAGCAGCCCGGGGCCAGCCTGTTGGCCTCTCCCCTTCCCCTTCATCCCCGTCTCCCCTTTCATCAAGAAACACTACTTAGCAAGTTATTTTTTTGTGGCATTATGTGATATCATGGTGACAGTCTGACAGAGTGAGTGGAGTGCGTGTGTGGTGCCGGGAAGACACAGATCGCCGAGTCTGTCGCCGCCGCGACCTTCCATCAAGTCCCTGCCGAAGCCCCGAGGTCTCCCCCAGGCTCACCAGCCCGCCCATCCTGCTGTTGAAGTCTGGTCAGGTGCAGTGCAGTGGAGGCTTCATCACTCAGGTGGGGGCAATGTTCAGTCTGCTCAGGACCAGCCTGTGCAGTCTGTTCCCAGGAACAGCTCCGAGTCTTCACATCTGTCTCGCCACCTGTATTGGATTAGCACTTCACCGCTAAGCCCCTTTCTGAGTGACCACCGATACCGCCTCTACCTGCTCCAGGGCCACCTGCTGCTACCTGACCCACCATTTTTTGACCTGGGGATGACCTCGGATTAACACCTACTCGCCTTCCAGAAAAGGATTACCTTCCCGCTTCATCGCTCTACCACACCGCACTCCACCACCTCCTCACCCCTCAAGCATCACCACAACGTTCCCTCCGTTAATGTATTAGTGCGAGGAATAGGGCTAACAGGGTATTAGGCTTTATTAACAGGACGGTAACCAACAAAAGTGCAGAGGTCATCCTCAGACTCTATTTAGCGTTAATTAGGCCACACTTAGATTATGCTGTCCAGTTTTGGTGCTCACACTACATAATGGACATCAACTTGCTAGAATCAGTTCAGAGGAGGATGACCAAGATGATTCTGGGGCTGAGGAACCTCCCATATCCAAATAGGCTGAAACATCTAAACTTACATTCACTAGAGAGAAGAAGAGTGCGGGGAGATCTGATAGAAGTATTCAAATGGGTCAAGGGTTACAACAAAGGCGATATAAGTAAAGTACTGATAATTAGCCAGCAGGATAGAACTCGCAGTAATGGATTTGAATTAGAAAAGTATAGATTTAGGAGAGATATAGGCAAGCATTGGTTTAGTAATAGGGTGGTGGGGGAATGGAATAGACTCAGCAATCACATAGTTAGTGCAGGGACGATAGCTTCTTTTAAGAGTAGACTGGATAGCTACATGGACGAGGACGACAGGTGGCAGTGATGTGTGGGTGCAGTAAGGTGACGGGGTACTGGACGCGTGCCTAGTACCGCCGGTATAACGATGATCAGGCCTCTACCGGTAACTCCTGTAACTACACCTCACCCACCGTGAGTAGTGTGTGTGTGTGTGTGTGTGTGTGTGTGTGTGTGTGTGTGTGTGTGTGTGTGTGTGTGTGTGTGTGTGTGTGTGTGTGTAATAATAATAATAATAATAATAATAATAATAATAATCGGTTTATTTTGAAAATTGCAGCCACTAGGCTGAAAATGTACATATTATGGCAACAAGGAGTAACGCAAAAAAAGGACAACATGAAAGGGGTGTGGGTATTGGTAATTTACATTAAAAACGGAGGGAACGTTGTGGTGATGCTTGAGAGGTGAGGAGGTGGAGGAGTGCGGTGTGGTAGAGCGATGAGGCGGGAAGGTAATCCTCTTCTGGATGGCGAGTAGGTGTTAATCCGAGGTCATCCCCAGGTCAAAATGCAGGGTCAGGTAGCAGCAGGTGGCGGGAAAGCAGGTAGAGGCGGTATCGGTGGTCACTCAGAAAAGGGCTTAGCGGAGGAGTGCTAATCTATGCAGCTGTGTAGACAGATGGGAAGACTCGTAGCTGACGTGGGAACAGACTGCACAGCCTCGGTGGTGAGCGGCTTGCACATTGCCCCCACCTGAGTGACGAAGCCTTAACAACACTGCACCTGACCAGACTTCAACAGCAGGATGGGCGGGCTGGCGAGCCTGGGGAGACCTCGGGGCGTCGGCAGGGGCCTGATGGAAGGCCGCGGCGGCGACACACTCGGCGATCTGTGTCCTCCCGGCACCACACTCGCACTCCACTCGCTGTTTGTCAAACTGTTACCATGATTTCACTTAATGTCACAACAAGTTGTAGTGCTATGTTGTGTTTCTGCTAAAAGGGAGGGGGGAGGGGGGAAGGGGGCCCAACAGGCTGGCCCCGGGGGGCTGCTCGCTAAGGTGCGCCGCGACCCACGTCTGACCTGGGTCAGATCTGGGCCACTGAACTGTGTGTGTGTGTGTGTGTGTGTGTGTGTTACCAGCAAGACGCTCGCCGATGCGCACTTGATAAGGAAAAGTAATGAAGGCTCGGCCCTTGATACAGGTGGAGGGGAGATAGCCAATCAGTCAGTCAGTCAGTCTCTCTCTCTCTCTCTCTCTCTCTCTCTCTCTCTCTCTCTCTCTTTCCTTTCGTGTACTTCTTCTCCGTAGTGTCCTACTCTCATTTCCTATTTCTCTCCTCGTGTTCTGTTATCGCTTAGTTTTTTTTTTCTACTTTTATTAATCTTCTTACTTCATTTGTTTATCTCATTATTCTTTCCCTATATTCGTTTTATTAGTTTTTTTTTTTTTTAAGTGAACTATGTAATTCCTTTTGTCTACTTTCCTTATTAACTTAATTCTCTTCATACCTATGTGTTTACTTCTCTATCTACAAGTCTCTATCTATACTTATCTATCTATCTACCACTTTATCTATATTTCTCCCACTCTCCTCTCCTCCAAGAACAGCACACAGGACGCGCCGGGCCTCGGCAAGTGTATCGTTATGCAGATTAAACCAAACGGACGCGAGCATGTAATAGGAAAGAAGTTGTGACGGAGATTAAACAGCGGCCGGGCATCCGCTCCAAGGCAGTGCCCTCTTAGTGTGCGGGGCCCCGGATAATGATGGGCAAAGAGACCGTGGAATGAAGACGTGGATACGGAACCACGAACCCAGGAGGAGCAAAGCTTACTATTAACACAACTAAAAATGACAATAATAATAGAAATGGAGTTGGGGATGTTTCATTAAGGTCTCAAAGGATTGATATGAGGCTGGCTTGATGAAGAGGAAGTGAAAGAGAGGAGGGGGAGAGGAGAAGAGGAGGGAAAAGAGGGGCCGATGGGGAGGTGTGTAAAGAGCGAGAGTTCACCTAATGATTCCTGTTCTCGGGTTAGGAAGGGGAAGAAGAAGAGGAGGTGAGGAGATGAAGAGGCTACAGGAAGGTGAGATGAGAGAAAAGGAGCTCTGACCTCACCAATACCTTTCTTATTCCTACTTTTCCTGTGTGTGAGCTGGAAGAAGAATAGCAAGGAGAAAATAGAGTAAAAAGAAGAGTGGGGAAAAACAGAAAAATGGGAAGGAGGATATAAGGAGAGGAAGGAAGGAGAATAATAGAGATGTATAGTTATGTAGAGGAGGAGAAAAGGGAAATTATAAAGCAAGTGGATGCTGCTGAGATACAAAGGGTAAGGTGAGTAGAGAGGGGAAGGGAAGGTAAAAAGGTTAGTGTTCTGAGGAAGGAAAGAAGGAAGGGCAAAGGAGATAAAGTAAGAATTGTGTTTGGATACGACTGAGGCACGATAGAGGAGGGAAGATGGGAGGGAAGGAGAGAGAGAGGGGATGCAGATGGATGTGAAGAGGTAGTAGGGTGAGGAGGAAGAGGGAAAAACAAAGTGAAGAGGGCAAAGCAGGGAGGAAGAAAAGACGGGAGCGAGAAAAGTGGGAGATAAAGTTTTGTAATTATTTTTTTTTCATTATTTCGCCTTTTTCACTTCATTTTCATTCAACTTTTATTTCGTTGATTCACTGGCGAGGAAATATCTGGCGGCGAAAAACGATTAATATTTTCGTGAGTAATACGAAGAAAGGAACATTACGAAAAGCTTCACGTTTTATAGAAACCATTACTACTTCATTATTACGATGGAAACTGTGTGTGTTTGATGGACACACACACACACACACACACACACACACACACACACACACACACACACACTTTTAAATTCATCTGGGTTATGACCGATTACACACACACACACACACACACACACACACACACACACACACACACACACACACACACACACACACACACACACACACACACACACACACACACACACTTTTAAATTCATCTGGGTTATGACCGATTGCACACACACACACACACACACACACACACACACACATTTCTAAAATGTAAATTTTCAGCCTGACGGCTGCCGTATTTGAATAAACCATATATTATTATTATTATTATTACACACACACACACACACACACACACACACACACACACACACACACACACTTTTAAATTCATCTGTGTTATGACCGATTACACACACACACACACACACACACACACACACACACACACACACACACACACACAAACACACTTTTATATTCATCTTGGTTATGACCGATTAAGGCTCGTCCACACCAGGAATCTTTGTATGACAACAATGTATCCCAGACGTTTCACAAGTTTTTTTCGGGAAACAGTTGAGAGATAACTTGGATACAATCAGGAAATAATTGAAAAACATTGAGAGAGAATGTATGTGTGTAATTCACCACGGACTGATCAAGTGTTGGACTCGTAATGGCCAGCAGGTACCCTCCCGATATGAGCAAGTGCACTTTAGCGTCGACCTGTGTGTGTGTGTGTGTGTGTGTGTGTGTGATTATCAATAGTCTTGATAGTAAAGTATAAACTATTTTTATATTACAGTCATTTATGGATGAGAGAGATTTTTACAAAGATTTACATAGAAAATCAGACCACACAGACCCCATGGTCCAGACTGGGTGGTCTGTCCTTAAACCTAAGTGATTCTACATTAATCAGATGGCTCCAAAACGTTGCAATTCAACTCTAGTTGATATCGAGTTGAAGGAAGTTACGGTCGAGCTTGTTTTTGAAGGAGTCAGTCATGTTACACTGGACCACTGAAGGTGGGAGCTTATTTCATTCTTGCACTACAACGTTGGTGAAGAAAAATTTGGTGCAGTCTGAATTTACTTTTCTACATTTGAGTTTTATGCCATTGTTCCTCGTTCACAAAGTGTCATCGATCATAAACAATTTTGTTCTGCCTACATTCGTGAAACCATTAAGTATTTTAAACATTCGATCAGTTTTTTCTCGGAGGCGACGTTTCTCAAGAGAGAACATGTTAATAGCGGAGATATTCATAAGGTTATGTTGGTAGGAGAACCAGGTAGGACACGTAATAATGGTTCAAACTGGATAAATTCAGATTCAACAGGGGCATGAGCAAAAATTGGTTTACTAACAGAGTGGTGGACGAGTGAAACAGGCTGAGCAGTCATGTGGTGAGTACGAATACAATTGTCACATTCGAAAATAGATTAGATAAATTAATGGACAGTGATATTCGGTGGGATTAGACTCACAGGAGCTTACATTCAAAGGAGCTGCTTGATCAGGCCTACCGGCATCTTGCAGACTCCTACGTTCCAATGTTCGTATGTTCTACTCGAAATTGACGCAGCCAAAGTAATGAAGAAGACCTCTATATGACTTCGTTCATATCACGGATGCCCCGTGAACGGTGTGCACACGTTGAACGTACACCTGTGCAGTGCAGCAGACACTTTCCTTAGAGCCATGTTACGTAATGCATCAGAGTAACAGTGAACAACTAGGCGAGAAAAGTGCCCTCTTGAGAGGACGCGTAAGGGAAGTGAGAGCCAGCCATTGGCGGAGAAAAAAGCCAATTGCCAATAAAGTCAGCTGAGGAGCGGTAGTTTTGAATTTTCTACGGTCAAAACGTTCAATTCCTTTGGTGGCTGAGGCGCACTTATAAGATCACCAATCAGCGCGGCGGTCCTCGGCGAGTGTAACAATTAGGACGCCGGGCGGCAGGTGAAGGCTCTATCCGAGTCTATCGGATGGATCAGGTTTTTGAGGAAGAATATATTGCGTTGTTCTTTTTTTAATCCCTTCCAACAGTCTCTCTCTCTCTCTCTCTCTCTCTCTCTCTCTCTCTCTCTCTCTCTCTCTCTCTCTCTCTCTCTCTCTCTCTCTCACACACACACACACACACACACACACACACACACACACGTCACAATATTGTATCTCGCACGCTTATCTCCTTTGTTAACTTTGTACAAACACATTCCGCAGTTTTCGTTTTAGCCGCAGGACACTTCTGCACAAATTTCAACATCTTCCCATTGGCAGGCCACTCTTGCCGCTGTCGAGCTTTTTATTCAGCACAAGTCCACACACGGCCCAGCTTAGTACACGTAAACCAACGTAAAGAGGTTTAGAGTGGCGTTAATATTCATATACTGACTGAGTCTGAAAGTTGTTTGTCCGTGTTTTTTTTTTTACTTCATAACTTTTGGCACGTTAACGCAGCCATACTGAAGCATATTTTAAGACCTTGCCAATTGGATGTGGACGCGATTAATTTTAGTAAGGCTTATTTAAAATAAAAATGCATGTAAGCTTGCAATATATTACGTTAGTCGTGTTTGACTTTCTTTTATACAGATGGATGTAAACAGTGCTTGGAGTAAATATATCAGCGATGGATACACAGTGGCTTTCAACAGCTGAAATAGGTTAGTTATGTCTTGAGAAAAAAATATTTCTAAAGGTATTTTCAATGCAAAATGCAATACTGAAAAGTATATCAAATGCTCTGTTTTCAAACTCGACACAGAAGAAAACGCAACTTGTGAAATTAATACGATGGTGTCTTTTATTCAGATCCGTTTCAAAACGTAGGAAAACACAAGTATAAACTTTCAGAAAAAAACATAATAATGTACTTACACACACACACACACACACACACACACACACACACACACACACACACCTATTTATGAGATTCAGAAGATAAGGTTAGTTTTATGGTTTCTGCACCAGCAAGGGGAGGGAGGTGGTTGTCCTTAAGAGCGCAACTTTGGGCAGAACTCATTTTTATCCCAACAATGAGAATTGCACGCATCTCTCCAAGACCACTGATGACGGCTTTTAGTCTGAAATGTCTATCACGCATTTTTATCGACCATTCCTTCTGTGTAGTTAAATAACTGTTCGCCTTGACACGAATCCAAGTATCTTTTAATATTTGTCTCTACAGTAGCATTAATTTTACGGTTTCTGAACACGACAGCGCAGATAAATCAAGGAGTGTGCGTACGTTAAACGCCTCCTCAAAAGGCATAATAATTCCTCCCGCCTGTGTGTGCGTGGGTGGAATAGGCGCACCTAACAATACCATAGCCGACCCAGGATTCAGGACGTGTCCTAAGTTAAAGAAGGTAATGTTATACTTGTATTTCGTAAAGAATCCTTATAACCAAAAACTAGCTAAAATGATGAGTATTCTTTTTTTTAACACAACATTCAATAAACAACAGAACAATAATATGAAAATACGTATAGCTACCGTTGGCAGACTGTCGTACTCAGAGCATAGTATTTAACGGTTTCTGACATCTAACTATTGCCAAGAAACATCAGAATCTTACTCTTTTAACGATAACTATAAATAAGTTTCGTTTTTGGAACCCAGAAGACAGTTTTGGGGCAGGAAGTCGGGAAATATAATCGGCTGAGTACGACAATCTGGCAATAATCTGTGGTCGAGGCAGCAGCAGCCTGCCATATTGCGGGTATCAGATACCTAAAATAGCATACTTTTACTGCGCAAAGCAGGTGATGTCACTTATTGTGACTTCGTGAGCTTTCATATTTATCTATTTGTGTATATTTCATGGTGGCAAAACTTAAATTACTAGTTTAATTTTACTAGTGACACGAATTTGTGTATGTTTATCAAAATAGAATTTCACTCTAATAAGTGAATCAGACTCCACATAAATGTTGCCAGTGTGTGTATGAGTGAAACAAAGATAAGCACATACCTTGATTTAACTCTAGGATGTCTCGTGGATCATTAATAAATAAAAACAAAATATCCGGCTAAGCTATCCTTTAGCCATTACCCTTAATGGCGCCCAAAAAACAGTCCCTCCGCCAAGTTTGTACCCGACATTTGGTCATGTTAGGTGCGCCTATTAGCAACACCAAAGGCGACGGGGGAAAAAAATAACGAGTCTGCAAGTACTGCGATGTTTACTTCCCCCACAACATCGACCACCTGGAAAATTTCATCACTATTTGTTTGCCACATTAGTTTGCGCTTTTGTACCCTGCGTCACGCTTCTTCACCGAGGCGTTAAATGGTCGCGCAAAGTAACATCCAGGATCGAAACTCACTTCATGTTTACTTAATACCGACGGGCTTTTATAGACTGCATAATACAACAACCTATAGGGGCTTAATAAACCAACGCTATATTTTTTTGTTTGTTTAGGACAGTAAAGGCTTGCGTGCACCACAACCTACGCGCTGTCTGCTGGGATGCTGAACGAGACACAAGAGGCGATAATGAGAGTATTAGCCAAAAGGAAAATGAGAGGAAGAAAGCATTATGGGACGTATTACTAAACATTTGTCGCTTAAGTTCGCCTATTTGACAAGGCTTTCCTAGGACTTTTTGGGCATTTCCAGTAGTTTTTTTACTCTGGTGGTAGTTTGACCCTTCTTCTGTACCATGAACCTAAAGAAATACTCATTAGAACTCGATTGCCTCCCTCTTTGACCTTTAGAAATAGTTGATGTTAGAGGCGAAAGTGCCTTATAATACCAACCTATGACCCTTTACCACGCGTACCTACTGAAGGTGGAGTGGAAGCCCTGAGGGACGCCGAGCTCCTTCAAGAGGGTGGAACGTAACTCACTGTGATGCATTGCAACAATTTACAAAGGTTATAAGAAACCCTTCCTAGGCTGCCCTAACCAGATAGCACGGTGGTCGGGTTGTAAATACTCCTCGTTAGTCACCATAAGACATGGGGCGGTACTATAGCACCTCGACACACTCCGCATCCCAAACTCCACCACCACCACCACCACTACCACAAACACCTCCGCCAACACCACTCTATCACCCCTACCACACAGACCACCATTTCGACACCATTCCCACCACCATCACTGCTATACCATCCCTACCACAACACCTCCACCACCATCACTGCTACACCATCCCTACCACAACACCTCCACCACCATCACTGCTACACCGTCCCTACCACAACACCTCCACCACCATCACTGCTACGCCGTCCCTACCACAACACCTCCACCACCATCACTGCTACGCCGTCCCTACCACAACACCTCCACCACCATCACTGCTACACCAACCCTGACCACAAACATCAACACCATCATCACTACACCAACCCCTACCACAAGCACCTCAGCCAGCACCCCTACACCAACCCCTACCACAAACACAACCATCTCAACTCATTAACCTGGGACACAAGGCAAGAGTGACATCTAAGTTATCACAGACTTTCCCTTAGGAGTTCCAAGATATCCATTTATCGACCGGTCGGAATGTGAGGATGGACAGCTGGGTGGACTGAGCACCAATTCCCCGGGCCGGGATTCGAAACCAGGACCGAGGATTAGTAGTTATGCGTGCTAACCACTTCACAACGGAGAAGTATGGCTTTTCACTTTAGGTTACTAATAAATGGTAAGCGGTTGAAGGCGTCCGAATAAGCTGCACGGCAGAGCTGCAACCAATCAGCAGAGTCCAAATGACCCAGTTTCCATTCCGCAACGCCTGCCTTCAGTGCTGCCGGAAGATACAACGAAGGCAGACATATGCACCTACCGTCATCATGAATCCCTGCTTATAAGATGAAAGTGTGACACAGTAGTAGCCGTTGCTTGCTGTTTCGACGCGTTCACATTGTTCACTAACCATGGATCCGTTAAGCCGCGGGGTCCTGCCCTCAGCTTGCCATGCTTAATTTACTTTACTGATAAAATGCAAGGTAACTGAAAGCAATATTCGCACATGATGGAGTATTTAGCGCAATGCAGTGAGGTTAGCCATCTTGGATATACTTTCGTCGACATCCTCCCGCAATGAATCGCAGCAGGGGACATATTTACCATTCCAGTGAGTGTTGCTGAGGGGTCTGTTGTGGGGTTCGTAGAAAAGAGAAATCTGGTCATTATAGTCGTATCAGAAACTGAGCTTTTTTGTCGAGTCCAGGTGTGTGATGTGATTGAGTGGACGCAGATATTATTGTTCCATAACTCAGGTGCGGCAGCCGGCCTTGTGGGGGAGCATCAGTAAACGGGACATACATTTTCAGTTGGGGTTCTTGCTGGTTTCGGAGCCACTCTACCTCTCTTACCACCCATACCACTCTCCTCCCCGCCCTCCTCTTGAGCACCCTTGCGGCTAGTTTTTGTTGCCGCTTCCCAAATATTTACATGACGTTCTTAATAGATTTATGCTCAAGCTACTTACCTGTTTGCTTGATTAGTCGGGAACACTGTACTAACGTGATATGAGCCTCATGCTTGACGACAGGTTGCCACTTCACCGGGAGATTTTTACTGCGATTTCATGCTTAATTAGGTAAGACTCCTCAATTTCGTCATCAGCAACAAGTTAAATCAAGACAATTAGCGATGAGTGTTACAGGGAAACTAAAACAGGTACTCAAATTTGCCCTCCACGTAACCCTAAATTACCACGCTTCGACGCACTTCACACCAGTCAACACCAGTCCTAGCATTCTTCAATTACAGTATAGTAGTAGTGAGTAGCGGGCAGTGAGTAGCAGGCTTTTTTTCACATTTGTTTCCTTTTTTTATGCCCTTGAACTGACTCCTCTGCTGTAAAAAAAAATGATAACAAACTGAATTCATTGTTGCTGTGGAGGATCATCATCTACTTACCGTCATCATAGACTAAGCTTTTAATCTTCAGCGCCGAAGTATCGCGCAAATCAACACCAGTCCTTGCACTCCTCGTTTAAGATTGAAGAGACAAACTATTCCTTATATTACCTTTGACGATTCTTGTTTTTCTGGCTTCCTCATCTACTGTACTTCTAGTCTTTAGCTCCGGAATATCGCGCACTCAACACCGGTCCTTTCACTACTCATACTCAAGATACAAAACAAACAAACTATTCTTTACGTTACCTTGGACGATACTTGTTTTTCGTAGCATCATTATCTATTGTATTTTCTTTTCAATATATGGGGAACACGAGCAGTCTGACGAAAAGCACCTCAACGCTCCTCTAATAGCCAAAGTATCCCTAAGTTTGTGCCATTATACCGGCAAATCCTCCTTCGTCCTTGGGGAAACCTGTTCAGCAATTTACGACCTTTCCCTAAGTATACTACCACCACCACCACCACCACCAAACACCTACTATCCTCATCACGACTAGTCTCCACCACATAGATGTGGCTGTGTGTGTGTGTGTGTGTGTGTGTGTGTGTGTGTGCTTGGAGGCGCCCTGAGATGGTCGTTTTGCCACCTACCGATAATCCCTATTCCCACTTGCACTGCGGTCTCCTTACTTTTCTTCGTTACTGTGGTTCCCTTCTTCCTCTTTGTTACTCTCTCTCTCTCTCTCTCTCTCTCTCTCTCTCTCTCTCTCTAGACAATTTGAGTTTTCCTTTATTTTGTTAATTATTATTAAACAACATGATGAAGCGTGTTGCTGCAGCCCTGTTACCCGCCATCCGACGCGTGAACTGCACTACTTAGCCGACTAGGCAAGATTACAGCAGAGAGAATTTGCTGGAGGCCTCCACTTCTCTCTCTTCTGTGACGACGGGTCCGCCTTCACCAGCCTCCGGTGCAACAGGAGGCGGTGTGGCGAGCCCGTCCGGGCGGTGAGCCCTGCACCGCGTGCGGCCACTGACGGAGTGGCCAGGACCGATGAGGCTGATGCATGGGCAGCCTTTGAAGTGACGACCCATGATGACTGGTCCGTGAATGCTGATGATTCATGGGCAGCCCCAGACTTGGTGACCTCCGCTGCTATGGTCGAGGCTGATGATTCATGGGCAGCCTTTGAAGCAATGACCCGTGATGACTGGTCCGTGGATGCTGATGATCCATGGGCAGCCCCAGACTTGGTGACCTCCGCTGCTATGGTCGAGGCTGATGATTCATGGGCAGCCTTTGAAGCAATGACCCGTGATGACTGGTCCGTGGAGGCTGATGATCCATGGGCATCCCCAGACTTGGTGACTTCCGCTGCTATGGTCGAGGCTGATGATTCATGGGCAGCCTTTGAAGCAATGACCCGTGATGACTGGTCCGTGGAGGCTGATGATCCATGGGCAGCCCCAGACTTGGTGACCTCCGCTGCTATGGTCGAGGCTGATGATTCATGGGCAGCCTTTGAAGCAATGACCCGTGATGACTGGTCCGTGGAGGCTGATGATTCATGGGCAGCCCGAGACCTGGTGACCTCCGCTGCTATGGTCGAGGCTGATGATTCATGGGCAGCCTTTGAAGCAATGACCCGTGATAACTGGTCCGTGGAGGCTGATGATTCATGGGCAGCCCCAGACTTAGTGACTTCCGCTGCTATGGTCGAGGCTGATGATTCATGGGCAGCCTTTGAAGCAATGACCCGTGATGACTGGTCCGTGGAGGCTGATGTTTCATGGGCAGCCCCAGACTTGGTGACCTCCGCTGCTATGGTCGAGGCTGATGATTCATGGGCAGCCTTTGAAGCAATGACCCGTGATGACTGGTCCGTGGAGGCTGATGATCCATGGGCAGCCCCAGACTTGGTGACCTCCGCTGCTATGGTCGAGGCTGATGATTCATGGGCAGCCTTTGAAGCAATGACCCGTGATGACTGGTCCGTGGAGGCTGATGATCCATGGGCATCCGCCGAATTGGTGACCGCCATCACCGATGAGGCTGATGATCCATGGGCACTCTTTGAAGTGACGACCCGTGATGACTCGTCTGATGAGGGTGATGATCCATGGGCAGTCTTTGAAGCAATGACCCGTGATGACTCGTCTGATGAGGGTGATGATCCATGGGCACTCTTTGAAGCAATGACCCGTGATGATGAGGCTGATGATCCAAGGGCATCCGCCGAATTGGTGACCGCCATCCCCGATGAGGCTGATGTTCCATGGGCACTCTTTGAAGTGACGTACCGTGATGAATCGTCTGATGAGGGTGATGATCCATGGGCACTCTTTGAAGCAATGACCCGTGATGATGAGGCTGATGTTCCATGGGCACTCTTTGAAGTGACGACACGTGATGACACGTCTGATGAGGCTGATGTTCCATTGGCACTCTTTGAAGTGACGACCCGTGATGATGAGGCTGATGTTCCATGGGCACTCTTTGAAGTGACGTACCGTGATGACTCGTCTGATGAGGGTGATGATCCATGGGCACTCTTTGAAGCAATGACCCGTGATGATGAGGCTGATGTTCCATGGGCACTCTTTGAAGTGACGTACCGTGATGACTCGTCTGATGAGGGTGATGATTCATGGGCACTCTTTGAAGCAATGACGCGTGATGACTCGTCTGATGAGGCTGATGATCCATGGGCATCCGCCGAATCGGTGACCGCCATCACCGATGAGGCTGATGATCCATGGGATGCCCTCGAATTGATAACCAGTGATGACTGGTCTGATGAAGATGATGATCCATGGGATGCCCTCGAATTGATAACCAGTAATGACTTGTCTGATGAAGATGATGATCCATGGGATGCCCTCGAATTGATAACCAGTAATGACTGGTCTGATGCGGATGAGGATCCATGGGAAACCCTCGAATTGATAATCAGTAATGACTGGTCTGATGAGGATGATGATCCATGGGATGCCCTCGAATTGATAACCAGTAATGACTGGTCTGATGAGGATGATGATCCATGGGAAACCCTCGAATTGATAACCAGTGATGACTGGTCTGATGAGGATGATGATCCATGGGAAACCCTCGAATTGATAACCAGTGATGACTGGTCTGATGAGGATGAAGATCCATGGGATGCCCTCGAATTGATAACCAGTGATGACTGGTCTAATGAGGATGAGGATCCATGGGATGCCCTCGAATTGATAACCAGTGATGACTGGTCTGATTAGGCTGATGATTCGTGGGAAGCCTTTGCCATGGCGACCCGTGATGACTGGTCCGTGGAGGCTGATGATCCATGCCCATCCGCCGAATTGGTGGCCGCCATCACCGAAGAGGCTGATGATGGATGGGCAGCCTTCGAGATGATGACCAGTGATGACTGGTTCGTAGAGACTGATGCCTTCTTGGACGTCACGGCCATCTGTGCTGTCGTTGTGTAAATTGTCATGCTTCACTAAGCAGCCTGGTAACACACTCACCAGTGACCCCCGGCGCAGGCGCGAGCCACATCGTGAGCCACACTCCCGGGGAGCGAGACACCCTTCAGTGACCGTCGCTCTTATTACACCTTCAGGGGAGGAGCTCCAGCTGTATTTCTTATCTTATCAATGAAAACCTTTACAATAAAACTATTATCCTATTAATGAATTTACCTTACCTATTAATAATAGTGTGCCTATCACAGTGAAATTCACCACATGCACGACTGCCAAGCCTCTTCCATTCGACTACCATTCTATTAGCAAACTAATTCCTGCCTGCATGTTTAACAAATCTATATTGATCTAACGACCCATGGCTAAGAGTGCATGCCCTTTTACGAGCAGACCCTCATCAAAGGCCGTCACCCATCTATAAACTTTAATGAAGTCTACTCGCATCGTCCGCCTTTCCAGGGAATGCAAATTTAGACGTTAAGGGCAACCCTTTTTACGGCACGCGTTCCTTTACTCACCAGTTACGGTCATATTGTACATTACACCTTTTTAAATATATTAGAAAACAGTACAAGAAAACTACTACTACTACTACTACTACTACTACTACTGCTACTACTACTGCTACTACTACTACTACTACTACTACTGCTGCTGCTACTACCTTTATTTATATATTTTTTTACATCTTGGCCTATGGTGCCGGTAGGCTTTCTCTGGGGGCCTGGTAGCCGGCTCGAGCCCACCGCGGCGCAGGCAAGTGTTTATAGTGACGCCATCTATTCGTGGCTCATGCTGCCTCCTGAGCTCATTCTTGATTTCCCTTTGACAGGTCCTGTAGACTCTTAGACCATAACCACGGAAAAACTCATCACAACGCCCATACTCCAAGTTCCAACTACATGTTTCCAGACCTTATTCCTATGATATCAACTTTCCACGAAGCACTTTACTTGATGATGAACACCTCTAAAAATTATCCATATATATCATATTTACTGTAATAATGATCCAACAATCTGATGTCCACTGTTAGTAATAATTTGACGCAAATGTGCAAAGCAAAAAAAGTAATTGGGTGTAAAGTACTATATGTGGAATTCAAAGAAGGTGAAAAACTATAAAACCTGCCGTTGAGTAGTAAATGAGAACTTTGTATTTAGCGATGAAAGACTGAGTACAATCTGGAGAGGCATAGGCTAATACTAGTTGAAATACTACTACTATATACGATGATGATGATAATAGTAGTAATAATAATAATAATAGAGCAAGTAGGTATTGGATGTCTTCTGGTCTCATTAGTAACAATCCAGGGGTGTAGTAGGCAGAAAGGCAACTAAAATTACGAAATCGCAATTGTCGGACACGGGATAAAGGGAACAGATATGGAGGGAAAGAGTACCTACGCGACACACTGGGAAATAACTAATGTATAAAGAACCCAAGGCATGTTATCCACGCATTGTGCATGAAATAAAACTTGAACACGGTTATTTTTTCTTACTTATCAAGATTTATTTGCGAATAGTTGCCATTCAAAAGAATTAAGAATATTTTATCTATTCCTTTATAGTTTAGCAACAGCCCTGTCACCCGCCCACACCACAAGCAGTAGCGGCAACATGACCACCACCAACAACTATCACACAAAATACTTCCACCATCACTATCATCACTGCCTCCATAAACCATTAAATTCCAATACCAATGACAATATTAATCTTACCACCATCAACACCCCCATTAATATCAACAGGAATACCATTACCAATATTAGTACCAACAACAATACAATTACCAGCACTAGTACCAACAACAACAACAACAACAACAACAACAACAACCATTAATACAACCACCACCCGCATCCCCAGCGCCGCCCGAGTCAGGTGTTAGTGGAGGCCGTGCGGCGAGACAGCAGGCAGCAGCGGGCGGGCCAGGCAGCCGCACCTCACCTGGCGGACTCGGGTTCTCCAAGGGCGCCTCCGTTGATATGATGGGCGGAAGGAAATCGTCGGCGTCGTCAGGCAGGAGCGGAGAGTCGCCCTGGACGCTGCTGGTATTGTAACTATACTCCTCCTGCCCCAAGACTTCCACGGCCGGCACCTCCTCTGGCGTGACGGGCGGAGACTCACCTTGGCTCTCCGCGGGGGGCCCGGCGGCGGCGGCCTGTGGTGGCGGCAGCAGCAGCAAGGGAAGCAGCAGGAGCAGCCAGTACCCCTTGGACGCCACGCCCTGCACCACGACAAGGGCTCGCCACCATCTTGGCTCCTGCAACGGAAAGAATTATCTGTTAGATGCTTATAAGTGTTTATTTATTAGTGGTCTCCCAAAGTACCAAGTAGGTCTATAGAGATAAAATACCGGGAAAACAGAGAAGAATGCTTAGGGGGGGGGGGGGGATGAAAACCACCCATGTGCGTTTAAGTTAATATTACAACACAAAAGGTAACTCATCATTTTTACTGTGGAAAAGTTTACATATTATTATGCAGTTCGTGAACAAACTGCTCCGGTGTGCGGCCGACTTCAAAGAAACTCATTATTTCAGCGTTACTTGTAGGGCGAGCCAACCTCACCTCCCGACCGTGAAATTCCACCAAGCAGTAATTAACGGGGTCTCACCAGCACTTACGAAAACTTCATCATATCTAACCAATGAAGTTTCCTGTGCTGAGTCATGTAAGTTTATTCCATTCAAATTCCACTCTTTAGTTTTATCAAATCTTCGTTCCTTCCCTCAGACCCCTTTCCCCTCTCATCAACAGGTTACACAAGGTTCGCACTGAACTCTGACTCTTTTCTAAGTCTAACAATACATCTGCCATCGCCTTAGAGGTTCCAGCCCCTTGATCATTCGACGAGCAAGGAGGCAGGAGGCGGCCGTGGGTGATTACTCCACTTATCTCGCCTATAATCCGCGGCACACCGAGAAGTATGACATTAAGCCACAACCTTACTGTCAGCTTAACCTTATCTACCTACCGAGGTCGACTTCCCTCAATGAAAGGTTGATTTTATTAAGCAGATCCCCGGGAGTTGCAACCTCCCGACTTAATCCATACCTCTTCACCGGTAAGAAAAAATATAAATAATCCATAGAATTCCTTACTGACCGCCGAATCCAGTCGACACTTCCAGTCGAAATTCTTTACGTCTGGCGCCTACTAAAGGAAGGCTTCAAAAAGTTGGCGTTATTTTATTTGGCGTTTGGGATGAGGCGACCACACATTTCTCAAGCTTTCAGCGGGGAGAGGAAAGGGCGGCGAGCTGTGACGGTGATGGTTACATAATTCTATACTTTCCTGAACTTTCCCCCGCAATCAAGGAATGAAGGAAAGCCACACGAGTTACGGTGAAAACATTTCTCGCAGTAATGTTTTTATCGCATACCTTGGAGAAGGCTGTGTGTGAAGAAGCGTCCAAGAGTTACGGGCAGTGAGTAGTTTCTCCATAAATACTTCATTTGAAACGCCTGGTCAACCGGGGGTTTAAAATTGTCAGCTTCTTTTGAGAGAGAGAGAGAGAGAGAGAGAGAGAGAGAGAGAGAGAGAGAGAGAGAGAGAGAGAGAGAGAGAGAGAGAGAGAGAGAGAGAGAGAGAGAGAGAGAGAGAGAGAGAGAGAGAGAGAGAGTGCGTGTATGTGTGTGTGTGTGTGTGTGTGTGTGTGTGTGTGTGTGTGTGTGTGTGTGTTTGCGTGCATGTGTGCGCGCGCGTTAGAGCGTGTATGTGTAATTATCTGCATGACAACACCATTGCAGCCACGAAGATAAATTTCCTCCATACAGGAACCGAAAACACAAGACTGTCTCGGGAAAGGCCAGACACAGCAAAGGCTAAAAAAACTCCAACTTCGAGCAAAAAGTAATGAAGTGATGAACGAGGGAAAATTAACCAAATGTGACAAAAAAAACCCATCACTGCACAAAAAAGGTTACATCTGTACATCCCCCAATATTCTTGCCCCTCCGTGGCGCCTCCTGCCGTCACGCACACGCAGAGGCCCTTCTCGACGACGACCGTAAATAAGACACCTGCCTATAATTTCAGAAAGGTCAGCCGCATTTCTTTTCTTTTTGGCGAGGCAAACACTCTCATGTATTCAGATAAAAAGTGTGTTTCCGGATAACTTTGAGGGTACAGTGTGTGTGTGTGTGTGTGTGTGTGTGTGTGTGTGTGTGTGTTCTTTCATGTCTTTGTCTCTAGTTGTGTGTATCTGTCCGTTGCTCGTCTGTCTGTATGCCCAGATGCCTACCAGTCTGTCACTAACAACTTTCACCAATGAATAATACTTGAATACTGAGTTCCACGGATTTATCTTTGACAGACCTTTTTTCCAGCACACATTATCCTAGCACACCTGTCTTTATGAAAAAAAATGGGAAAGGTTTACATAACACTCCTTTCAGTCCCTTTGCCCTTCTGATCACCGCGATGGGACGGATGGAGCGGGGTGTGGGGGGCGGGGGGGCGGGGGCGGGGCGGGCGAGGTGTGAGCTTGGCGGGGCGCGGCGGGCAGGTAGGGCCCCCCACAGAGTTGTTCATCGGTGGCGTCGCGGGAGAAGCTACTTTGCTGATCCGCATTTATTTATGAAGCGTGAGGAGAGAGTCGCCGCCTTTCTCTCTAGGCCGACCGGCCGCGCTGAGTGGCTGTGTCGAAACAATCCTCAACGTCTTCATTATCAGACGTGATGAGGAAAGCACACACACACACACACACACACACACACACACACACACACACACACACACACACACACACACACACACACACACACACACACACACACACACACACACACACACACACACACACACACACACACACACACACACACACACACACATACACACAGAAAGGAAGTTTTATTGTGTGTGTGAATGTTTGTGTGCGTGGTACGTACTAATTAACTTTCTACGTAAATCTGTGACGGAGAAGCAACTCAATTTTCCTTTACGTGCTGAGCAAACAACATATTAAGTCTTACAGTTTATGTCCAGACTCTTTTTTTCTATTTCTGATTAACGTATTTTTTTTGAAGTGCGAAAAATGGAGGAATGATAACTGGAAAATAATCATAACCCTTAATACTTTCTTACACATTTTCACTGTCACCGCCTCCGGCACTTGGCGCACGCAGCACGGCCATCATGTGTGTGTGGAGGGAGCTGTGTAAATGTTTGGGATGTCCACCCATGTGGAACTGGTAAATATATTTATCAGATTTTTTGGTATTTTAGTAAGAAAAAAAACAGACAGGTAAACAGACGGACAACGACGAATGTTTTCCTCGTTGTCCGTCGCTTTCATTGTCTGCCCCCAAGTTGCAACAGGAATATATATGTTACAAGTTATTGTTCTTGATTAAGCGTTTTGCGAGAGCATAGCCTTAAGGGAGGAGGACTGTGCATTCTGAAACGACTTCCTTTTTCCCCTCGTGACAATTCCTGCAATGTACTGGAATCCCGTGGGTGTCAGAGTCAACGGGAGGCCCAAAAAGTCACACTGGGAGCGCGAGCCTGACATCGCCGACAGGTGCGAAGCGTGTATGAATCTAATCCGCTGAATCTGCTCCATAGCCTGTATAGGGGCAGCGGACTAGGATGACCTCTGAAGCTGAACTTAGCAAAGGAGCGTCCCACAGTTTGGTGCTCAGAGAACTGTAGTGTTTCATAGTGTTTGGCATTTTGTAATGAATCCATATTTTTTCTTACTTTTTCTTCTTTCTTTCTCTTTTCGTTTAACGTCCTTAAGTTCCTTTAGGAGTTGGACGGCACATCGCACAGACTGGCGAGCAAACACGAGATGAGGGCGACGTTAGCTTGCCTGGCCGTGTCCGCCACACCCGTGTCATCTGGGGCGGTATTCTCATACGTTTCTGCCTCGCACATCAACTATTTTCAAAGGTCAAAATGGAGATTAATCGGGCTTTCATGCGGGTTTTTTCACATTCTTGGTACAGAAGAAGAGTTAAACAACCACCAGGGCCATTAAACTACCCCTGAAAATGCCCGAAACGCCTACGAAAGCCTTGTAAAATATGTGTAATTGGGTGCCGAAAGCTTTGAGAATATGGGTCCTGGATCGCCCGCCCGCCCCCCATCTCCCGCGGTATCAGGTCCATCGACGCGCGGCGGCCTGGTGCACCTGGTGTATCTGTCTCAGGAATAGTCTTCTCCATTCCTTTCTGTCCCCTATTTGTCCGCCTCTCCTCGGGGCGCGCCGGCCACCAGAGAACAGTGACGGTCGGCTTTTTATCTTGATCTCACTGATACGAAGGCGCCGACGCTGCCCCCTTCACCCCCTCCTCGTGTTGAAGGGTGTTTCAAAGGGGACGGGAGGATTCTCTCTCTCTCTCTCTCTCTCTCTCTCTCTCACACACACACACACAGCGCGTGCGGTTTATTAGGACATCTTCAGCGAGGGAACACAATTGATAAGCCACACACACGGGACAACAACAATTACCCGCGAAGACTCACTCCCGCGTCGAGGCCAGACAGACGTTTGGCCGAAGACTAATCAGCGATAGGCACGTCGGTTCGAATGATGATGAAACCCCCCGCATTCAACTGTGATAATGACCTTTTTTTTTCGGATACACTAATGACCTAACCAGTCGAAGGGGATCCAAAAGTTTCAAGAAACCGAAGAAGTCTTTCTCGTGATACACCACCACCAAGATTACTTAATGAGTTTTTAATTAGATTTATTATTATTGTTTTACTTTGATAATCAATTTTGAGGGTGCAACTAATATGATGATGATGTGTGTGTGTGTGTGTGTGTGTGTGTGTGTGTGTGTGTGTGTGTGTGTGTGTGTGTGTGTGTCATACGCTATAGCTGCGCTTGGCCTCGGTTAGAAAATCAGAATCAGTATAGAAAACGAAGATTTGTGCTCACGGTGATAATAATGACCATGCTGATACGAAAAACATTTATTATGACAAAACAAACTTTAAAAAATAGATATCAACTCGTCATTAAAATTCCATTAACTAAATATTTATTCCATTATCAGTTTTCCGAACAGTATTTGTTTGTTTGTCACTGACCATGCTGATGTCTCCTCGCCAAGCGATTCTTTCACTCAGTTAGTTTAAAAATTAGTGAGTCTTGACAATAACTAAGCTCTTATCGTTTTGGTAAAACAGATACAACTTGTGCAACTCCCATTAACTAGTAATAATAAAGAGCCTCTGTTAAGAAAAAGTTGCTCCTGCTTCGACACAAAGGAGAAAGACGATAAACACGTCTCCTTTATATTCAATTTCATGGCCCAGACGCAGGAAGCAGACTTAAGCAGGTTAATCCATTTGGGTAGCTTAAAAAATGTTGAGCAAATAAGCCAATAAAAGAGGATACAAAGTGAAGACGTTTTAAGGAGCTTGTGTTGTTAAAAGAAGATAAATGATAGCGAGAGGCAACGTGCCAGATTGTCTTATGTACCTCACTCCATGATCCAAGGACCCATCCCCCCCACCACTCCCCCACCCCGGCCCGAGATCAAACGGCATCTCTACACTCTTCTTCCCAAATGCTGAGGACCTTAAAGAGTTATCGCCACTCGTTCCAACGCCATAAAACTCTAGTCTCCCACGCTTCCTCCTGTATTCCTTTACCAATCGCAGAACCACTAACACTTCCCGTACACACTATCCCTCTGCTCGTAACTACATGAAAACAACCATACCACAGCTCATATTACTCACATCAAATATGACCGTAAGTGCCCATCACCCTCGTGCAGCCAAATCATTGCGAGGGAAAACGACTGGAACACCCTCCCCCCCACCCCTCCCCCATCACCACCCCGGCATGCACCCCCACCCGCCGCGTCCGTCAATGCCAGTCACGTCCTTACATCATCGCTGGTAACCTTCCCCATGACGAGTAATTGCAGTGCCACGCGTCGCGGCCCTTCATCAGCCCTTCCCCGTACACTTACAGGTTACTAAAAGATTACATAAAGAAACCTACGATGCTGCCTAATACACAGGAACACACACTAAACACGAAGAGAACACGAACAAAGCATGCATCCACGCACGCACGCACGCACACTCACACACACACACACACACACACACACACACACACACACACACACACACACACACACACACACTCAATCAATCAATCAGTCAATCAATTGATCGCTGAAACTTCAAACTAATCTATCGGTCAATCAATAATACACGACCTCCTGACACACGGAGGAGAACGAAGCAATGTGAAAATATCAAGACATTTCTTTGGTGGCGGTGAAATTTTTGAACAAAAGAACCTTCGTATTCCAGACTGTTCTGTACAGAAAAGATGTGACAGGAAATAAAAAAAACTGGATACATGTTATGAACAATGAATAGGCATGGAAATGTGTAAAAAATCTTTGCTGCAAGGCCAAGCACTAAGAGGAGCCAACACTTCGTAAATTCAAAGGAAACATTCTTCTAAATTTTGATGGAAATTTATAAGCTTGAGCAGAACTGGAGGGAGGAAGTCAGCCGGTTTACTGAACATTTAAGCCTCTCAGTAAAATGTATTGAGCCTTGATGAGAGGGTGAACAAAGGCTGAACATTAGTGTTGGGTTTCAAAATAGGTTAAGAAGCCCCTCCTTAGGTCAGCAAATTGATGGCAAGGAAAACAAAATTAGAAGTGGACATGATCAGAACACTTCACTGCAGCCGATCCACCAGCGGGGAAAATGTTGAGCTGAGACTGATTATTTTTTAGGGTGTGGGTGCTCGAGGTGTATAGGGATTTTTTTTTTCGTTTTATGTCCTACCAAGACGAGTGTGTTCGATATATTTTCAGTAACAACACGCACGCCCTAACAATGTGGGGACGGTTTTATTTATTTTATTTTTTACTGCAAAGGAAACAGATCAAGGGCTTAAAAAAAAACAATAATAAAAAAAAAGCCCGCTACTTACTGCCCCTAAAAAGATTGGAGAGGAGTGGCCGAAAGAGAAGTGTACTGTTTGACGGAGAGAATCATTGACTGCTTTGCACGTCTGACCCGTGATCCGAGCAAAAGAGTTCCATAATACACACAGACGTATATACACTGGAGGCGGAACATAAGACCCGACTGCCACCTGTTACCGATTCATGAATGGGTGGGCCTGGGAGCGAATGATGGGTGACGCCCTGCCAGTCTCCACTCCGCCTAAAAATCGAGCCACGCGTGCTTATAGAAACATGTATCGCGCTTATATAAGCATGCATGTGTGCATGAATGTAAATGCGTATGCATTCCGTCCCGCTTATAAAACTGCTTATATAGTACGTATTACCTTTAGTGCAGTGTGCTTGGGGAAAGTTGAAAAAACGTTGAGAGTAAACTTGGCTAACCTCTCCGTAATTGTTTAGTTCTTGAAACAAACCTGCACTTCCTAAATCGAACAAGTTCGGAAATGGGTAAGACACAACAATTACGTATTTTTTTATTCGTGTGAGCATTAACTGAAGGGTAGATAAATCTGAGGGGGAAATCTGCCAGCCAGCGAGGGTTGCCTGCGGTGTAGAAGTCAAGGCCGCTCTACCCTATCCAGTGTAGGCTGACCAGTGGTGTGTGCGTCGCGCGGCACGCCAGATGTTAGGAGGATGAAACTAACGGAGCTGTGAACACCTTGCCTAATTAACGAGCAATGGAGTCTCACAAACGGGACGCAACATACATACAAATACTTACAATTTTCCATACCTGCATGCATGTCCAACACACACACACACACACACACACACACACACACACACACACACACACACACACACAAGAGCAAACTACGAGGGGCTTCGAAGACATCTTGAAGGGGTAAACTGGGATAATTTAGGGATTCATGAGGGCCAGAACTGCGGATTGGAGAGCCAGGAGAACCAGGTAGAAATGTCTTACAATAATTTAGTTAGAGTAATAGTAGAGGGGCAAGAACAGCATATACCACAGCGAACACTTAGAAAAGAAAACAATGATCCTAAGTGGATGACTCGTGGACTAAAACACGAGATTGGGTTAAAGAAGGGAATTTATCAGAAAATAAAGAATGGGGAAACACATCTCAGGGGCCGGTACGTCGAACTATCTAGATTAGTTAAGAAAAACACCAGGATAGCAAAAAAGAACTATGAGATCAAAGTAGCAAATGAGGCGAAAAGTAATCCTAAGGGCTTCTTTCAGATGTATAGAACAAAAACACGGGAGAAAATTGGACCGCTGAAAACAAACACAGGGGAGCTAGTAGAAAATTACGAAAATATGAGCACATTGTTGAACGACTACTTCCTTTCAGTATTCACACAGGAGGCTCGAACGACTATACCGGAAAGAGTTCAGGTGTACGAGGGCGGGGATGGCGATAAATTGAGGGATATAATCATTACCAGGCAAGTAGTTCAGGATGAGATAGATAAGCTTAAGAAGAACAAGTCGCCAGGTCCTGACGGGATATTTCCGAGGGTATTAAAGGAGTTAGGTCACTAGGTGATATAATCAGTGACCCACTAACCGACATCTTTAAGATGTCGGTAAATACTGGCTATGTGCCGAGCCTATGGAAAGTAGCTAATGTGACGCCGATTTTTAAAAAGGGGGACAGGTCAGTTGCTTCAAACTATCGCCCAATTAGCTTAACATCGGTTATAGGGAAGATGCTGGAGTCCATAATAGCCAGGAACATTCGGGAGCATTTAGAGAAACATAGCTTAATTCACGACTCGCAGCATGGGTTCACAAAAAGTAGGTCATGCCTCACCAATCTCTTGTCCTTCTACAATAAAGTATTTGAGGCGGTTGACAGAGATGAAAATTATGATGTAATCTATCTTGATTTTAGTAAAGCGTTTGACAAAGTTCCTCACCAACGACTGTTGCTTAAATTACAGGCTCACGGAGTAGAGGGTAAAGTTTGAACTGGGTCAAGGCGTGGCTTAGCAATAGGAAGCAAAGAGTGCAAATCAATGGTAAAAGATCTGACTGGGGATGTGTTACGAGTGGGGTCCCACAAGGTTCGGTATTAGGTCCACTTTTGTTTATTATTTATATCAATGACTTAGATACAGGAATTAGTAGTGATGTTAGTAAATTTGCAGATGATACCAAGATCGGTAGAGTAATTGAGTCGGATCAGGACGCTTGTATTCTCCAAGGTGAACTCAACAGATTATATGACTGGGCGGATAAATGGCAGATGGAGTTCAATGTAGGGAAGTGCAGTATTCTGAGTGTAGGTAGGAACAACCCCTCACATAACTATTGCTTAAATGACACTCTCATAAGTAGGTCTGGGTGCGAGAGGATTTAGGGTCTTAGTGAGCTCTGATCTCCGTCCAAGGGCACAATGCATTCAAGGTAGAAATCGAGCTAATAGGGTACTGGGATTTATTTCAAGGAGCGTAAGCAACAGAAGCCCCGAAGTCTTCCTCAAACTATATTTAGCATTAGTTAGACCTCATCTTGACTATGCGGTTCAGTTCTGGTCACCCTACTATAGAATGGATATCAAAATGTTAGAATCGGTGCAGAGGAGGATGACTAAGATGATTCAGGGGTTGAGAAACTTGCCATACGAGGAAAGACTCAAACAGTTAAACTTGCATTCTCTAGAAAGGCGAAGGGTGCGTGGAGACATGATCGAGGTTTATAAATGGATGAAGGGCTTTAATAAGGGAGACATTCATAAGGTTTTGTTGGTAAGAGAACCGGGTAGGACACGAAGTAACGGGTTTAAACTGGATAAATTCAGATTCAACAGGGACATAGGCAAAAATTGGTTTACTAACAGGGTGGTGGATGAGTGGAATAGGCTTAGCAGTCATGTGGTGAGTGCCAATACAATTGTCACATTCAAAAATAGACTAGATAAATTCATGAACAGCGATATTAGGTGGGGTTAGATACACGGGAGCTTAGGGTCAAAGGAGCTGCCTCGTACAGGCCTACCGGCCTCTTGCAGACTCCTACGTTCTTATGTTCTTATGTAACATAGTGGCAATATTGTCTGAGGCAATTTAACCTTCATAACTGCAAGACGTGAAATTTGCTGACGTGGTAGTGTCTCTGCTGGAGGTGAGACGCGTAGGTTTGAATCAAAAGAATTTCAGTAAAAGATAATACGGTTAGTCTAGTGCAGTACATGCCACTGATAAAGAACAGCTGCAGCGTGGAGGCCAGCTCACTGACTCGACGCCCACAGGCGTGCACCTTTCTTCCCCTCGGCAATGTCGACACAACGGTGTGCACACACACACACACACACACACACACACACACACACACACACAGGTGGTGGCGTAGGTGGTAGCGTACTGGGCTCACAGTCACCGCGTGATGGACGACGCGGGTTCGAATCCCCACGCTACCACTCGGATTTTTCAGTCACCGCCGAGTGGCTTAAAACTACCCACATGCTGTCCTGAAGACCACCCATCAACCCGGACTCCAGAGGAAGCCGTCCAAGCGAATCAAGAACGAGTTCCGGGGGGCAGCATGAGCCAATGCAAGATGGCGCCACTATAAACACTCGCCTGCGCCAGAACGGGCTGGGCCGACCATCAGGCCCCACCTGGAAGAAGCCTTGGGCCGACCATCAGGCCCCACCGGGAAGATGCCTACCGGCGCAACAGGCAACAACGTAAAAACACACACACACACACACACACACTACCTCTCTCTCTCTCTCTCTCTCTCTCTCTCTCTCTTGGTATTGTCTCTTCGGATTGGAAAAAGGCTAACGTGACACCGATTTTTAAGAAAGGAGACAAAAAAATACCAGGTAACTACCGACCCATTAGTCTAACTGCAATTGTAGGTAAGCTACTCGAGAGCATAATTAGAGACAAAATTGTGAGTTACCTCGAAAGCCACTCATTAATTGGGGATTCACAACATGGCTTCCGTAACAAAAGATCCTGCCTGTCAAACCTACTGACCTTTTATAACGATCTCTTCTTAGTTTATGACGTAGCCTAATCATTGGACGTAGTCTATCTTGATTTCCAGAAAGCGTTTGATAAAGTCCCACATCATAAATTACTTTATAAATTAAAGCAAATAGGCATTGACGGTCAAGTAAACCAATGGATCGCGAATTGGTTGAGCAATAGACAACAAAGAGTTGTGATTGACGGATTTAACTCAGAGTGGGCGCCGGTCACTAGTGGCGTCCCTCAGGGCTCGGTTCTTGGCCCAGTGCTCTTCATTATTTACATCAACGATGTGGATGTTGGACTCAATAATCGCATTAGTAAATTTGCAGACGTCACAAAGATTGGTAACTCGGTTCTCACTGACGAAGACAGGCAAAGCCTCCAAGAGGATTTGCACAAAATTTCAGCTTGGTCGGATAAATGGGAGATGCCCTTTAACGTAGACAAGTGCCAGGTCCTTCAAGTTGGAACAAGAAATAAGAAGTTCGATTACGAAATGCGCAGCGTAAAACTCACAAGCGTTCAATGCGTTAAGGACCTGGGGGTCAAAATCGCGTCAAACCTCAAATTCTCACAGCAATGCATCGATACAGCAAATAAAGTGAACAGAATGTTGGGCTTCATTAAAAGAAACTTTTTATTCAAGAATAAAGATGTAATACTTCCGCTCTACAATAGTTTAGTCAGTCCCCACTTGGAATATGCGGTACAGTTTTGGTCTTCCCACCATGCAAAGGACATTGCTAAACTAGAAGGTGTTCAGCGTCTAGCAACAAAAATGATCCCTTCCTTGCGCAACAAATCCTACGAAGAAAGGCTTTCCACCCTTAACATGTTCTCTCTTGAGAAACGTCGCCTCCGAGGAAAACTGATCGAATGTTTTAAAATACTTAATGGTTTCACGAATGTAGACAGAACAAAATTGTTTATGATCGATGACACTTTGCGAACGAGGAACAATGGCATAAACCTCAAATGTAGACAAGTAAATTCAGACTGCACCAAATTTTTCTTCACCAACGTTGTAGTGCGAGAATGGAATAAGTTCCCACCGTCAGTGGTCCAGTGTAACACGATTGACTCCTTCAAAAATAAGCTCGACCGTCACTTCCTTCAACTTAATATCAACTAGAGTAGAAATGCAACGTTTTGGAGTCTTCTGATTAATGTAAAATCACTTAGGTTTAAGGACAGACCACCAAGTCTGGACCATGGGGTCTGTGTGGTCTGATTTTCTATGTAAATATATGTAAATCTATGTAAATCTCTGCTGACTGAGTTTCATAGTAGCCCGTGTAACTCTCTTCGTAAACGTTGTCCCATGAAATCAATGAGCTAATCTTGACAGTTCGAAAATGTCTGACTTATTGCCCCGTTTCCACATCTATTTCCGTCCCTCTCTCCGCCCACCTCCCTACTCATTTCCCCACCCCATCCCCCACCCTTCTGCCCCTCCCCCCTCCTCCCACGTCCACTGCGCGCTCACCGTCACCCATACTTACAGATAAATAATTTTCAGCATCTCTAAGTCTTACAGTGACTTCGCAGCCATCTCATTTCACACCGTATGTATGGGAAACTGTTTCATCTGTTTTAATCGCACTTCTTCCCCACCACGTCTACATAAGAGTTTTCGGCAAAATAAACTAACACGTTATAATCAATGTAAGCAAACACACACACACACACACACACACACACACACACACACACACACACACACACACACACACACACACACACACACACACACACACACACACACACACACACACACACACACACACACACACACACACAAAAAAAAAAAAAAAAAAAAAAACTAAGAGGTATACATAAACTGGCGGTGCTACGAGGCTTTGAGGGCGTGGGTCAACAAACACCTCCAGACAGCAGTGACCCGAGAACTCAGTTGACGCACAAGGACGTTCACACACACACACACACACACACACACACACACACACACACACACACATCCGCCAGACGCTCCCAGCGCTGCATAACATGAGCGGTGGTCAAATGCACCCCTATATACCACCACCCCACTCACCCATCCCCACTCACCCCCTCCCCACTCACCCTCCCTCCCATCCTCTAATACCGTTTCTCGCCTCACCCGAACAAACATTTTCATTGTGTAGAGGTAAACTGATCCGCAGAGAGCTGTCAACGAGCCTCCCTCCCTCCTTATATGTTGTCTGGCTTTTGCTCTGCATCTTTGTTGGGTTGAAAAAATTTTTTTCACTGTCCAACAACAACAACAACAACAACAAGAGCACGAAAGCAAGTAATAATAATAATTAATAATAATAATAATAATAATAATAATTATAATAATAATAATAATAATAATAATAATAATAATAATAATAATAATAACTGAAGCTTTATTTCGCTGTGGCATAAAAGAAAAATAGAAAGCATAAAATGATGCATCAGATGGCGGGATAACGACTCTAAATCTTATCACTTTACTACAGCCATAAATACTGGGCTTTTCATGGTTAGCAAAAACACGTCTTATCGAAAGCAAGTCACTCTATAGCTGAAGGACATCTGCTGTCTGCTACCAAGTGACCCTCATCGCTAAAGAGCAAACAATAAAAACATGGTATACCCAATCACCCATCCTAGCTCTTGATACAATGAAAATAGCTTATGGGGCTTATTATCCGAAGAGAACCAAACCCGAGATATATGTAATGTTTTTTTTTTTATGTTCGCATCGGTGAATCTAATGCTGTGTTTTCTCCTTCGTCCCCAGCAGCCATACACGATAGGGCCACTCCGCCACTCATCAGGTCGACCTATTACAGATTACCAACTTTTCCAATTTGGTAACATGTGATTACTAATGTAAATCAAGGCAAGGAAGCCAATACGAAAACAACACACACACACACACACACACACACACACACACACACACACACACACACACGCACACACACACACACACACACACCAATACTTCCTTTCATAAAAACAGCCGCCCATACTCCTAGAAAACTACTCTTGAGAAGATATGTTTGCCCATCCATTGTTGAATATAATAACTGGGCAAAATAACACGCTTCACCTTTCCGCTCACTTCCGCTAACTGGCTATACCTGCGTGGGCATGTGTGTGTGTGTGTGTGTGGGGGGGGGGGTGTAGTTTTTTTCTCTCTTTCAAAATGTTTAACATACAACTATGATCCTTAAAGGCAACAATTATATGGCCACATGTACTCAAGATTATAAAGACCTTTCTACGTACCAGAAGTAAGTACGAACACACACACACACACACACACACACACACACACACACACACACGGAGAATTGGTTAACAACGTCTTATTAAGAGTTATAAAACTTAAATCATTGTTATAAAGCTTCTTGTGAAAATGTCAGTGATACGCCAATATTACACACATTATACAAGACAAGAAAAAAAAAAACGTCTCCATATGGAAGTAAATAAAAAAAAACAATTGTTCATTACTTCAACTTCCCAAAATTTTCTTAATTGATGCTCAAACCACATTCAGCACAGTAAAAATTGTAGTGGTATACTTGTTGTCCTTCGTTTCCTTTTCAACTGCAATAAAAGCAAAATATAAAGCACAGGAATCGTTGGTCATTTTCTTTCCTCTAAACTTCATTCCTTCATCTCAACTTCATTACAAGCACGAGTTAGAACACAGGAATCGTAGGTCATTTTCTCTCTTCTATATTTCATTCTTTCCTCTCAACTTCATTACAAGGACGAGTAAGAACAGAGGAATCGTAGGTCATTTTCTCTCTTCTATATTTCATTCTTTCCTCTCAACTTCATTACAAGGACGAGTAAGAACAGAGGAATCGTAGGCCATTTTATCTCCTCTAAACTTCATTCCTTCAGCTCAACTTCATTACAAGGACGAGTAAGAACAGAGGAATCGTAGGCCATTTTCTCTCCTCTAAACTTCATTCCTTCCTCTCAACTTCATTACGAGGACGAGTTAGAACAGAGGAATCGTAGGCCATTTTCTCTCCTCTAAACTTCATTCCTTCAGCTCAACTTCATTACAAGGACGAGTAAGAACACATGAATCGTAGGTTATTTTCTCTTTATACTTCATTCCTTCCTCCCCCCAAGTTCACCACCACCGAGAGTAAAACCACAGGGATTATAGGTCTTCTCCGTATACTTCATGTCTTCCTCTCCTTCACTGCAAGCAGGAGATAGACCACAAGACTCGTAGGTCATTTCCTCTTCTCTTTACTTCCACCTCCAGCCATACCGTCAACAGATCTCCAGCCCAGTGTGTAGGACCAATCAAGAACCTCCGCGATTGCCACTTCTGCAGCGACACAGCCACAATTATCGCTGTCTCGAGCCTGGCCTATTATTCCGGACCTCCACGCCAGCCTCCCTCCACGCACTCTCTTTTTTGCTAACAAGAGCGGCCAAGGCCAGGCGATCAGGCACCAAGCAATACGGTCCAGTCTGCAGCCACGGGAAGTATGACAATCACCACCTGGGTACGATGTCATTGCTAACTTTCATTCCCCCTCCACCTCCTCCTCCTCCTCCTCCTCCTCTTGTTCCTTATTTGTTCTTCTACTTTTTCTTCCTTACTTTTACTTCTTCCTTTTCTTCCTCTTTTCGGTCTTCTTTTTTTCTCCTTTTTCTACTACTTCTTTTTCTTCTTCTTTATCTTCGTTTTCTTGTTTTTTTCTTTTCTTCTTTTTCTTCTCCCTCATTTTCTCCTCCTCCTCCTCCTCCTCCTCCTTCCTCTTCTCCCTTTTCGTGCACACTACCCGTACTATCATAATTAAAGCTACTTCCAAACTACCTCTGCTATCTGACTTTATTTATTTGGCTACATATTAACTTTTTTTCTTCGGGGTGTGGTTACTCGCTGAGCCCGGATCCGTGTAGCTCTTCACCAATCAGCCGCTCGTTGAATATCATGTAGTAGAATCGGATCCGCCTCGCCAGTGATCCATGAACTTGAACACTGAGTAGATCAATTATTCAAGACATGGCGTGGTTCGTCTTTATCTTCGTATCTCGCGTGCACTTCAACTCGACCCTTTTCGCGGCCCTCAACACCAGTCATGTCGCCTTACACCAATGATACGCACTGCACACACCTTCATCCCGCACCGCAATTGAAACCAGAACACCGCACATCAATCACATCATAATCCTCTTCACCCTTTCCATTCTTCCTTCAAGCCTTCCATCTCCTGCAACAAAATTCAGTTCACTCTTTCGTACTTGCTCCAATAATTGCGTTTTCTTTATTTCAGATGTAAAATACATCCTTGAAGTTTTTGTCGCGCTTCATTGGAACGTTACATACCACGTAGGGTGCCGCCTGACAACATACCAAGCCTAACCTATATGAGGACTGAACATCTCGGAACACAACTCTGACAGTACCTACTTGATGACATAATACATGATCAATGAAAGCGCACCCATCCATCCAAAACTGCCATGCTGACAGTAAACCAATCAACAGCACGGGGCTGTCAGGCTCCAGGTAGATCCTCCCAAAACGGGGGGGACTCTCGCCACTGAAGGCCGGCGTGACTATATATTTGCATTTTCAACTTTGTGACTGCGGGTTTGGCTTTAAAATATAGGAGCGGAGCGCGCGCGTTCTACTAAGCTCACGGCGGCACCAAAGAGTGTTTTCTATACTTTTGCACTTTAAACATTTTGTGTGTGATGGTCGAAAATATTATGTGTGGGAGCGAGTGAGTGAGTGAGTGAGTGAGTGTGTTTGAAGGCCAGCGAGAATATGGACATGTGTACATATTATTGCTGCCCTGTGAAAAATGAAAAGATAAGAAAATAAACTTCAAATATAGACAATTACATTTTTAATAATCTGTGGTCACTAGGACGGCGAAAATTTTATGTAGGGGCGACCGAGCGAGTGTGTGTTTGAGGACAGACGGAAATATGTTAAAAAGAATAAAATAAAAACTATACATTTTACATTTTGCCTCTTAAGCCATAGAGTGATTACAAACATTCATATCTATATAGACAAACAATTACATTTTACCTACATTTTAACTTTTATAACATATAGAAAATATTAACATTCATACTTATATAAACAACCACATATTTAATACCCTGAGTGACAGCGAGAACACCCGTAGCGTTAGGAATATATGTGTCCACCTATTCATCTCCATAACAACTACATATTTAAAGTACAAGCGGCAGCAAGCAGGAACACCCGCAGCGTAGCAACACACATGTTCAGCTCAGTTCTGGAATCCCCGTGTGACACAGCGGGTCGTTAGGGATTAAATAAGTATAACATATTATGTAAGGCAATACGTCTGTCCGCTGAGTGGCTCATAGTGACAAGTTGCTGACGCTCGCGAGTGTTGTCATCCAGGAATTGTTGACAGTGAAACATAAATACAAGGATGGGAGGGAATGGCGCGGCCCTCGTTGGCAACATGGGTTAGTTATGAGAGAGAGAGAGAGAGAGAGAGAGAGAATGCTCTAATATATTTTCTTAAGCGAGTATGAAGCCGACAGCCGTAGCAAAAAGTTTAATTAAGAATACGCCGTTCAAGGGAGGCTGCGGTGTAGTTTACTATTGGAACGGACGAAAGAGTGAAGATTCTGGTTAACCCTTTCATTTGGACACGAGGAAGGGGGCGTGGTGTCGCTAGGGCAGGATAATGGGGCTGAACTAGGCTATATGGGTCCCAGGGCGTGGCGGCCATGTTCCGCGTCGCCAGGCCCTCCTCCCCTCCCCTACCTCCCCGCTCTCTTCTCTGAGGAAAAGCCACCTCTTGTGATGTGATTGGTCCGCTCGCGGGCGACCCCGACGTTGTGTTCTGCCTTCAGCGTCACTTTCCTGCCTCCCTTTATGCAGCCGTAAGTGACTGTTACTGTGTCCCCAGGGCACTGACGAGGTCCAGAGGAGGCCAGGGCCGGGGACTGAGAGGCAAGGAGCGGGGTGCGGAGCGAGGGAGACGGACGGGTGTCGCCCGGTGGCGGGCAGGTCACCAGAGGCCACTTTGTGCTTTATCTTTCACCCATTACTGTGCCGGTACTGGCGCCTGTCACACCGAGACGAGGTAATGTGAGCTTTAGGCCAATGGTGGCACCCCGCCGAGCAGCAGCAGAGGACGGGCAGGGCAGCGGAGGGACGGGGCGGTGTGGCGGCGGTGGCGGAGGGCGGGGCGACTGCGGAGCGGCAGTCGGTGACGTGACGGTGATGGCCGCTACGCTGTGACTCATTCACGGGTATACACTAGCGTGGGCGGCTTTCTTGTGGCTGCAGGCTTTTGGCACTCCTCCTAGTGGGTGTTGTGTTTAAAAAAAATCAGCATGAAGATGACGGAGGAGCGGTAAGCTTGTGAGTGCACCTGGCATGGCGGGGCACTTGTGGGGCGGCCATTTTACAGTGTGAGGCGAGCCAGCTCGATGGAGCCCCGCAGGGTGTGCAGTGCTCGCCGTGCCCCGTCGTCGCCCCGGTGTTGGTCAGCTGACACGGGCATCTCGGAGTGTCCCGGGGCGTCCAGTGATTGTGTAACCTGCACGTTGATGGCAGCCTTTGAACTCTAATGACACCTCGTGAGGCGACACACACACACACACACACACACACACACTGTCCCGACCTCCGCCACACTCCTCAAAACGGACGGAACAGTAATAACAATAATAACAGGAAGTATGCCTTCGTACAGCCTGTGCCTAAGAAGGGTGACCGCTCCAATCCCTCAAACTACCGTCCTATAGCTTTACTTTCTTGTCTATCTAAAGCTTTTCAATCAATCCTTAACCGGAAGATTCAAAAGCACCTTTCCACTTCTGACCTTCTATCTGATCGCCAGTATGGGTTCCGCAAGGGGCGTTCTACTGGTGATCTCCTTGCCTTCCTAACGGACTCTTGGTCATCCTCTCTTAGCCGTTTCGGTGAAACCTTTGCTATTGCGCTGGGCATATCAAAAGTTTTGACAGGGTCTGGCACAAATCTTTGCTTTCCAAACTACCCTCCTACGGTTTCTATCCTTCTCTCTGTACCTTTATCTCCAGTTTCCTTTCTCACCGTTCTATGCCTGCTGTGGTAGACGGTCACTGTTCTTCCCTTAAACCTATTAACAGTGGTGTCCCACAGGGTTCTGTCCTATCTCCCACTCTCTTCTGTTGTTCGTTGATGATCTTTCCAAAATGAATTGTCCTATCCATTCCTACGCCGATGACTCCACTCTGCATTACTCAACTTCTTTTAATAGAAGACCCACCCTCAGTGGCGTACCCAAAAAGATGAAAAGGGGGGGGCCAATATATATATATATATATATATATATATATATATATATATATATATATATATATATATATATATCTATATATATATCTATATATATATATATATATATATATATATATATATATATATATATATATATATATATATATATATTCTGCGTCTAGTATTTTTCAAAGCGCGGGGATTCCATGTATACAGCTTGGGAATTCGGGTTAGACCGTTAGGCTAAATTTATTATTACATATACATACATATGATACATTTTACATTTCTGCTAGGCTAAATTACTAATCATTATTACATATACATACATATTTTATTATTACATATACATACATATTTTATTATTACCTATACATACGTTTTACATTTACTCTAGGCTAAATTAATTATCATTACTACATATACATATATATTTCAGCATAACATATACATACATATAGCTGGCAAAGCCAAGCCCCCGTTGGATTTGTGTTGGATTGGATGCTGTCTGTGCCCTAGATGGTGTCATGTGCAGTGTGCTCATTTGTCTGGAATTAAGCAGAACATACCTAAAATTAATTGGATGTGCAACTCATGCCTCCATAAAGCGTCTCTGACTACCAAAATTGTAGAAAAACTGGATGAATTCAAGCAAGAATTAGCTAAGGAAATATCTGTGATTATGATGAAGCTGAATCAAGGGCTGTGAGGGTGCAGGAGGAGCTGGGATCAGTTGTTGACACCCTTAAACGTGCTGAGCATGCTGAATCTAGCTGGGCTGAGGTGGCAAAGAGGGGCAAGAAGGTCAAGAAAAATCTCTTAGTTGTAAAAGCTTCTACACAGGAAAAGAAGGCAACAGACATGAAGGATGAAGTCTCCAACGCATTGAATGGTATTCAAATAACTGATTCAAGATTTACAAATAGAGGTAACATTGTCATGAACTTTGATAATGAGAACACAAGGGATGAGGCTGCTCAAAAACTGGAGTATGTTGAGCAAATTAATACCAAGAGTGTTTGAAAGATGAAACCATATGCAATGTGCATAGAGAGGAGACCAAGGAAAAAATAAAGGAGACCATCTTAGACCTCAATGAGTTCTTACACGCCATTGGGGGTGTTGATGATAAGATTGAGCTGGTTTTTAGCAAGCCTGCGGCTGGCGAAACGATGCACTACATTTTGAGGTGTGACCCAACTGTTAGAGAGCTGATTCACAAGAATCACGACAAGCTAAAATTAGAATGGGGAATACACACAGTGAGAGACAGATACCATGCAATTATATGCTATCATTGTCAGAGATACGGCCATCTTGAGGCCAACTGTACTGCCAAGACCAATGGAGATGCCCCAAATAGTTTCAAATGCGCTGGCAATCATAAATCACATGAGTGCACCATGGCTGAGAATAAATGCATAAATTGTGTGAGATACAAGAAGCCTGAGATCAACCACTCAGCGAATGACCAGTGTTGTGTAGTTCTCCAGACTGAAATTGAGAGAATTCGGAACATGACTGATCATGGCAATTAATTATAGTGTCTGTACTCAACGATAAATTGTGTGTGATGAATGTTCACTGTGCTGGAAATAATTGTTGAATAGTTAATAGTGATAATATAAGGAAAATAGCAGACATCAACACTGAACTAATTGCTATATGTGATATTATTCGTAAAAGAAATTAAGACACTCACTCACTCACTACGATGTTTGAGAATAAGTGCATGGAAGACTATTATTGCGGCTAACGTTGAAATTGTTGACGGCCCTCGTAGAGCGCTGCATCAGCGGCGGAACAGGGCCTGAAACCTCATCAACGGTAAATGGTAAACGATATGCATCTTTTACACTCATTTCTTAGATAGTTTTATTTTACTAAGTTTAGCCCTATAGACATCTTCTACAATCTTTTTCTGTGCATATTCTAATTCTATCAAAGACTTTGTCTTATATAGGCAATATTTTACTTATTATAGGTGTATTGACGTCATGAGGAATCCCTTATTTAAACAATTCTCTTCATTCATGTTCTAAGATATGCTATTCAAGATGTTCTGTATTATACTAAAGATGACTTGTAGACAAATCTCTCTCTCTCTCTCTCTCTCTCTCTCTCTCTCTCTCTCTCTCTCTCTCTCTCTCTCTCTCTCAGAGGCGTTCTTAAAGTATTTGATACCCGGGGCGGAGCGTAATTTCGAGCCCCCCTCCCCAGGTATATATATATATATATATATATATATATATATATATATATATATATATATATATATATATATATATATATATATATATATATATATATTTTTTTTTTTTCACAACAAAGGAGGCAGCTCTAGGGCACACAAAAAAGAAAACAATAATAAAAAAAAGCCCGCTACTCGCTGCTCCCCCCAAAAAATCAAATGAGGTGGCCGAAAGCAAGGTCAAATTCGGGAGGAGAGGTGTCCTGATACCCTCCTCTTGAAAGAGTTTAAGTCGTAGGCAGGAGGAAATACAGATGAAGGAAGATAGTTCCAGAGTTTACAAGCGTGAGGGATGCAAGCGTGAAGATGCTGGTTAACTCTTGCATAAGGGATTTGGACAGTATAGGGATGAGCATGAGTAGAAAGTCGTGTGCAGCGGGGCCGCGGGAGGGGGTGAGGCATGCAGTTAGCAAATTCAAAAGAGCAGTCAGCGTGGAGATATCGATAGAAGATAGAAAGGGAGGCAACATCGCGGCGGAATTTAAGAGGTAGAAGACTATCAGTAGGAGGAGAAGAACTGATGAGACGAAGAGCCTTAGCCTTCACTCTGTCCAGAAGAGCTGTGTGAGTGGAGCCCCCCCACACGTGAGATGCATACTCCATACGAGGGCGGACAAGGCCCCTGTATATGGATAGCAAATACGCGGGGGAGAAGAACTGGCGGAGACGATACAGAACGCCCAACCTCGAGGAAGCTGATTTAGCGAGAGAGGAGATATTAAGTTTCCAGTTGAGATTTTGAGTTAAGGATAGACCGAGGATGTTTACTGTTGAAGAAGGTGACAGCTGAGTGTTGTCGAAGACTAGGGGATAGGTGTTTGGAAGACTGTGTCGAGTTGATAGGTGGAGAAATTGAGTTTTTGAGGCATTGAAGGACACAAGGTTCCTTCTGCCCCAATCGGAGTCGTGTACTTCCTGTTGTAATGGTCTTCTATTGAAAGAAGTTGAATAATGCAGAGTGGAGTCGTCGGCGTACGAGTGGACAGGACAGTGTATTATGGAAAGAAGATCATTGATGAATAACAGGAAGAGAGTGGGTGATAGGACAGAGCCCTGTGGAACGCCACTGTTGATAGGTTTAGGGGAAGAGCGGTGACCGTCTGCCACCGCAGAGATAGAACGGCCGGAAAGGAAACTGGAGATAAAGGAACAGAGAGAGGGATAGAATCCGAAAGAGTGCAGTTTAGAAAGCAAAGACTGGTGCCAGACTCTATCGAAGGCTTTCGATATGTCTAGCGCAACAGAGAAAGTTTCACCAAAACGGCTAAGAGAGGATGACCAAGAGTCAGTTAAGAGAGCAAGCAGATCGCCAGTAGAACGCCCTTTGCGGAATCCATACTGGCGATCAGGTAGAAGGTTAGAAGTGGAAAGGTGCTTTTGAATCTTCCAGTTAAGGATTGATTCAAAAGCTTTAGATAGACAGGAAAGTAAAGCTATAGGGCGGTAGTTTGAGGGATTGGAACGGTCACCCTTCTTAGGCACAGGCTGTACAAAGGCATACTTCCAGCAGGAAGGAAAGATAGATGTTGATAGGCAGAGACGAAAGAGTTTGACCAGGCAGTGTGTCAGCACAAAAGCACAGTTTTTAAGGACAATAGGAGGCACTCCATCAGGTCCATAAGCCTTCTGAGAGTTGAGACCATAGAGGGCATAGAAAACATCATTAGGAAGAATCTTAATAACAGGCATAAAGGAGTCAGAGGGGGGATGAGTAGGAGGAATATGCCCAGAATCGTCCAAGGTGGAGTTCTTACAGAAAGTTTGAGCGAAGAGTTCAGCCTTAGAGACAGATGAGACGGCGATGGTGCCGTCAGGGTTAAGGAGAGGAGGGAAAAAGGAAGCAGTGAAATTGGAGGAGATATTTTTGGCTGGATGCCAGAAGTCACGGGAAGAATTAGAGGAAGCAAAGTGTTGACATTTTCTATTTATAAAAGAAGTTTTGGTAAGTCGGAGAATAGATTTGGCACGATTCTGAGCTGAGATGTATAGATCAAAGTTAGTGGGAGTTCGAAGGCTCTGGAACCTTTTGTGAGCTGCCTCTCTATCTTTAATAGCACGAGAACAAGCATGATTAAACCAAGGCTTTTTAGCATGAGGAGTAGAGAAATTACGTGGAATGTATGCCTCCATTCCAGAGACAATCACCTCTGTGATGCGCTGAGCACACACAGAGGGGTCTCTCTCCTGGAAGCAGTAATCATTCCACGGAAAATCGGAAAAGTACATCCTCAGGTCGTCCCACCGAGCTGGAGCAAAATGCCAGAGGCATCGCCTCTTCGGTGGGTCCAGAGAATGTACAGGAGCGATAGGACAGGATACAGAAATAAGGTTATGATCGGAGGAGCCCAACGGAGAGAACAGTTTGACAGAGTAAGCAGAAGGATTAGAGGTAAGGAAGAGGTCTAGAATGTTGGGCCGGTCTCCAAGACGGTCGGGAATACGTGTAGGGTGCTGGACCAACTGCTCTAGGTCGTTGAGGATAGCGAAGTTGTAGGCTTGTTCACCAGGACCCGTACTTATAAAGAAATTTATGTGAGACGTAAACTGAGACATATCCGAGTATTAACAATGACGAGACATAACCCCCCTCCTTACGTTTCACCCCCTCAACATAACCAGCTCGTCATAAGTGAGTATTAGTATATCGTTGCCAAACCCTGAGCTGCACATATGAAAGGGATGCCAACTCAAAATAAAATGTTGGAATTTGGTATAATTTTGATGTTAACCCCTTCACTACGGCCGGGCCAAAACGGAGCCCCGCACCGTATCCGAGATCGCCGTGCGCACCAAATTTGAAATGTTGCTATTGAATATAACAAGTTTTCAGCCATAAACTCAACATAATCATCATGTATTATAAATGAAAACATGCAGAATTAAATGGTGCACATAAAGAAACATAATTTGATTGATAGTTTTGAGATGTAAGCATAAATATAGAAATAGAATAACTTGTGTATTGGCTAAAGCGAGCCAGTATACACGTCCTCGGATATGGTACGGGGCACGCAAGGTTGCAGTATACTGGTGTTGAAGGGTTAACTGTCCTTTGACGTTAAGTTGAAGACTGTATGACCATTGGCAGAACAAGTACAGAACATTGAAGTAGGATCACTGGGAGCACATTTTTATATACAGTTTTCCACCCAAAATGGACTTTCCTTCTATGATTTAGCAGGCCAGTGGGGGGTCCCTTTTAACCTTTGTATCTCAAAAACTATTCATCACAGCTAAAAACCAAAAACACCATTGGAAAGAGGAGGTCCAGATCTACAGGAGTCAGTTATGTATGCCACTCTTGCGAACGTACATGCACATTCAGGGAGTGTTGAACGTTAACTAACACTCACGTCGGTGCGTGCAGGATGATCAGCCGTATTGAGGGAACTGCGGATATCTCTCCTTCAGACTCTGGCAAGGGAGTATTGCCAACTGCAATATTTACAACTATTTGGTCAAAGAATCAGTCAGGTGATAGGTGAAGCTATGCAAAAATCCCGCTATATTGGGTAAGAACATCCACCAGTTACACGTCCGTAGATTTGCCGCGCTGGGCTGACATGATTTTCCACCATATTTAGTAAAGAACACACTCAATTGGCAATCATATGTTGTGAGCATTAGTGTTGGAACACTCATACACGGGAGATTTAAATGCAGCTGGAGCTGGCAGCGAGCGTTTAGCGCCACCAGCAAATATGCCTAACGCCCGCTGCAAGCGCTTAGCAATGAAAGGGTTAATGGTCCCTCCAAGCGAGAAAGATGAGGAAAAATCACCCCTCACACAAACCATTTCATAATACATATCAAAGCATTTGTGATCAGATTATGTATCATCTAATTTGAGGGGTTCATATCATGGCACAAATTTGGCCCGTCGCTGCTACACGGTTTAATTATTGCATTCAATTTTACTAGTGACAGAGATTTTGTGAGAGCTTATTACACCAGAATTTCACTTAATTATGTGAGTCAGAAACCACAGAAATGTTAGCAGAGTGAATTCAAAGGTAAACACGCACGTGACGTATTGTTCGGCCCGTAAGACGCTGCCTCTTGGAAGACACCCTGATTATGGAATGATATCTTTCACAGTGTAAGAGTGTGAACAAACCTTTTAGGGTTGGACGTAGCAGACGAGACATTAACCCGGTAGCTGCGACGGGCCAAATTTGTGGCTTTACCGTGTAGCAGCAACGGGCCAAGTTTGTGGCTTTACCGTGTAGCAGCGACGGGCCAAATTTGTGGCTTTACCGTGTAGCAGCGACGGGCCAAATTTGTGGCTTTACCGTGTAGCAGTGACGGGCCAAATTTGTGGCTTTACCGTGTAGCAGCGACGGGCCAAATTTGTGGCTTTACCGTGTAGCAGCGACGGGCCAAATTTGTGGCTTTACCGTGTAGCAGTGACGGGCCAAATTTGTGGCTTTACCGTGTAGCAGTGACAGGCCAAATTTGTGGCTTTACCGTGTAGCAGCGACGGGCCAAATTTGTGGCTTTACCGTGTAGCAGTGACGGGCCAAATTTGTTGCTTTACCGTGTAGCAGCGGCGGGCCAAATTTGTACCATGATATAAACCCCCCAAAATAGATGATACATAAACTGATCACAAATGCTTTGATATATATTATGAAATGGTTTGTGTGAGGGGTAATTTTTTCTCATTTTTCTCGCTTAGAGGGACCATTAAAAGCATATTGACGTATTGGAAATATATATAAAATAAAATAAAAATATTTTTGGGTATTGTTGGCGATGCATAGACCAACATCACATGAAATAATGATAAAATTAAAGACGTAGCCCCTCAAACATGTAAACAAACATTCCCGCGAGCTTCAGGCCAGCAGTCAGCCATGGACGCCAACAGCCAGCCACGACCTTTTGAGCCCCTCAGCAGCCAGCGAGGTTAACAGCAACAGCAGCAGCAGCCTCACCAGCAACAGCAGCAGCTTCTTCAGGAGCAGCAGCAGGAGAGACCACAGCCTCATCCCCAGCCACAACAGAAGCAGCAGCAGCAGGAACAGCCGCCGCCCCAGCTACAGCCTCCTCGGCAGACACGTCACCGCAATACCAACTGGACGTTCGCTGAAACTCTTTCCCTCGTACAGCTCTATAGGGATAAAGCAACCATCCTCAAAGGAAATTTTTCGGAAAATGGCTGCTCTGTTGAGGCGAAGGCGAAGGCGTGGGGCAGCATTGTCAATCGCCTAGCGGCACTCCACCCAGGCTTTAGTAGGTGCACGAAGCAGTGCCAGAGATGCTGGCAGACAGTGATGCAAGATGCAAAAACTAAAATAAGGGCCTTCCATAAGGACAGGAATGGAAAAGGTAGGATTTTTCTTGAAATAAAATGGTATTCATGAAGTGCAAGGAATGGTTAACAAGCAAATAGTGACAGTCTTGTAAATTTCAATGCTTATTAAGTGCTTGATGGAAATAACATTTGTAATGTGCTGCCTTTTCTTTTCAATCAAGGGAATTCAATTGACTTGGCCTTGTACTTGTGCACCAATATATATATATATATATATATATATATATATATATATATATATATATATATATATATATATATATACATATATATATATATATATATATATATATATATCCGCCATCTTGACTGTTATGCTTCGCTTAGGTCGACCTAAGGAATGCAATGTTACCTCCACCCCGCGCGTAGCTGGTGAGTCAATTTAGGTTCCGCTTAGTTGAAACCTAAGGTTTATGCTTCCCTTACGTCTCGGTATCCGCCATTTTCTTGATTTATGCCTCACATAAGCGAAACATATTCTTTATAAGTACGGGCCCAGGATGGTCGGTGAAAGAGGATGAAAGCCAAAGCTGGTGGTGAACATTGAAATCTCCTAGGATGGAGATTTCAGCGAAGGGAGAGTGGGTCAAGATGTGCTCCACTTTAGAGTTCAAATAGTCAAAGAATTTTACATAGTTAGTAGAGTTAGGTGAGAGATAAACAGCACAGATGTATTTAGTAACAGAATGACAATGAAGTCTTAGCCATATGGTAGAAAATTCAGAAGAGTCAAGGTTGTGTGCATGAGAGCAAGTGATGTCGTTGCGCACGTAGGCGCAACATCCAGCTTTGGATTGAAATTTAGGATAGATATAGTAGGAGGGAACAGAGTAGAGATTGCTGTCAGTAGCGTCAGAAGCCTGTGTTTCGGTGAGGAAAAGAAGGTGAGGCTTAGAGGAAGAGAGATGATGTTCAACAGAATGAAAATTAGAACGAAGACCGCGAATGTTGCAGAAATTGAGAAGAAAGAGGTTCGAGGAGTTATCAAGACACCTCTCGGGTCGGCAGCCAGAAGGGGAGTCCTCCCTGGGGGAATTTATTTTGTTGTTGAGATTTTGAGTTAAGGATAGACCGAGGATGTTTAGTGTTGAAGAAGGTGACAGCTGAGTGTTGTCGAAGAATAGGGGACATGTGGTTGGAAGATTGTGTCGAGAGATGCACAGGCCGCCTTAACGTCCCATACACGCTCAGGTTTGCGTGAACAGTCCTGGTTTGCGCAGGCAGCCGGAGAGGCCTCCAGAGCGTGTAAAATTTAGGGTAATGTACGATAATGTATAATATAGGATAATGTAGGTATACATAACATAGGATAATGACACCAACTCACCTGCTTATTGATCTTATTCCTCAACCAAAGCAAGTATTCCTTGGTTGTAAGATATAGTGGGAGGTGTACACACTACTTGTGTGTTGCTTTAGTGCTCATCTCGTCTCTTTGGCCTAAATTTAGACAGTGACGTATATGTACGAGGGTCATTCCAAAGTTAATGCCTCCTATTTTTTTATTCTGCCCCAAGGGGTCCGAGGGGACTGCTTATTGCATTATTATGATGACAACCTCCTCGCAAATAACCTGAAATTTTCATCTCTCTGTTGCAGACATTGACGGTGTGAGTTTAAGAAAGCAACTCGTCATGGACGTGCGTCAGAAGCAGAGGTGCGTCACTGTATTCCTCCACGCAGAATAAGTTGAACCAATCGACATTCACCGACGCTTGGTGAACGTCTATGGAGCCGAGGCAGTTTATGTCAGCACGGTTAGGAGATGGGTTGGTCGATACCTGAGTGGCGACAGAGATGTGAGTGACAAACCGCTCTTCGGACGCCCATGCACAGCCACCCGCCTGACACACACTTTGCTGTATCTTAGGGATGACGGCATTTTTTTCAGTACACCGACACCCACATCCAACAGTGCATTCATTTCATTCACTGTTATACGCCAATTAGAGCGGGTGAGTTGATCATGGAGCACCTCATTTTCCGGAGTGGTGGATACCGTTCAGCGAGATTCATGCTACAACAAACACTTAGGCGTCTCCCCTCTCACCTGCCTACGATACCGTTCAGCGAGATTCATGCTACAACAAACACTTAGGCGTCTCCCCTCTCACCTGCCTACGATACCGTTCAGCGAGATTCATGCTACAACAAACACTTAGGCGTCTCCCCTTTCACCTTCCTATGATACCGTTCAGCGAGATTCAGGCTACAACAAACACTTAGGCGTCTCCCCTCTCACCTTCCTATGATACCGTTCAGCGAGATTCAGGCTACAACAAACACTTAGGCGTCTCCCCTCTCACCTACCTACGATACCGTTCAGCGAGATTCATGCTACAACAAACACTTAGGCGTCTCCCCTTTCACCTACCTACTATACCGTTCAGCGAGATTCATGCTACAACAAACACTTAGGCATCTCCCCTTTCACCTACCTACTATACCGTTCAGCGAGATTCATGCTACAACAAACACTTAGGCGTCTCCCCTCTCACCTACCTACGATACCGTTCAGCGAGATTCAGGCTACAACAAACACTTAGGCGTCTCCCCTCTCACCTTCCTATGATACCGTTCAGCGAGATTCAGGCTACAACAAACACTTAGGCGTCTCCCCTCTCACCTACCTACGATACCGTTCAGCGAGATTCATGCTACAACAAACACGTGTCTCCCCTCTCACCTCCCTACGATACCGTTCAGCGAGATTCATGCTACAACAAACACTTAGGCGTCTCCCCTCTCACCTACCTACGATACCGTTCAGCGAGATTCATGCTACAACAAACACGTGTCTCCCCTCTCACCTCCCTACGATACCGTTCAGCGAGATTCGTGCTACAACAAACATTTACATTCAAGGTTTTAACATCACATGATAAAGTACAGTTCTTTAGCTTCAACATTATGCAAAATACATTCTTTATAGTAAATAACATATCTGCTACAAGCAAAGCAATTCATCTGCTACAGTCATATGAAACACAAGGCGCCGTCACTCACGGTATCACGCGTGGCTGGAGCTGGTAATCAAAACTCCATCATTATCCACAGCGGCATTTTATATGCCGGCATGGCTGGAGATCTGGGGGGCGGGGGCCCGGGGGTCTTCTCTCCTTGTGGGGTTACCTCCAAACACTTCTACAAATGAGTATGGCAACAAATGGGGCTCCCAAAGGACCATCTGGGGGGGCGGCGGGCCCCTTTGTTGGGTTCCTGGGGAGGCGTCTTCTTATATGACCCCAACACCCCTTCCCTTAGCTACGTCACTGAACTTAGCCATTAGACTTGAGCCTGTATCATGGCACCCCCCTCAAGCTGTCACCCGGGGCGGACCGCCCCCCCCCCCCCTTACTAGAACTATTTTGTAGAGTAAGTGAAAATATAGCCAATAAAATAGTTATTCTCCTCCAAATATTGAAAAAAAAAAAACTAGGTTTTGTATTATTTGAACATGCTGATTTTGATGATTCAAGCTTACCAGACTCTTACCAATGTATATACATATTTTGATGATTCAAGCTTACCAGAGTCTTACCAATGTATATACATATTTTGATGATTCAAGCTTACCAGACTCTTACCAATGCATATACATATTTTGATAATTGAAGCTTACCAGACTCTTACCAATGTATATACATATTTTGATAATTGAAGCTTACCAGACTCTTACCAATGTATATACATATTTTGATAATTGAAGCTTACCAGACTCTTACCAATGTATATACATATTTTGATGATTCAAGCTTACCAGACTCTTACCAATGCATATACATATTTTGATAATTCAAGCTTACCAGACCAATGTATATGCTCAAACACAGACTCTTACCAATGCATATACATATTTTGATAATTCAAGCTTACCAGACTCTTACCAATGCATATACATATTCAGAATAATCACATATACACAAGAAACATATAAAAAGGATTTTTTTTCCTTTAAAGAACAAATGCTTTATTTTTTTTAACGTCGTGGCCTATTGCGCCGGTAGGTTTCTTCCCGGTGTATCCTGAATTCCTGATGGTCGGCCCTAGGCGTCTTCCCGGTGGACCAGATGGTCGGCCCAGCCTGTTCTGTAGCAGGGGAGTGTTTATAGTGGCGCCATCTTGCATTGGCTCATGCTGCCCTCCCGGAGCTCATCTTTAATCCTAGAATCTAGAGTCCGGGTTGATAGGTGGTCTTCTGGACAGCATGTGGGTAGTTTTAAGCCACTCGGCGGCGGCTGAAATATCCCAACTTGGTGGCACCGGTCGGGGATTGAACTCGCGTCCTCCTGAACGCGGGGCCGTCACGCTATCCATATGCCTGCTATGTTTCATGTATAGCAGGAACTTACGTTACAAGAATGAGCATATATACATAAGAGAACATTATATACCAAAGGAATACTACTTTTTCATCAATAGTGTTTACATTTTTAGTGATTGTGAAGTTATAGTTGGTGTCAGATGCAATGCATTAAGTGGAAATTAAAGCAGAGGAGTTGTAGTTTCTTCCAGTGGCTTCGGTTTTGGTGTAGCACTTGTAGGTACTTAGAAATATGCAGTTGAAATTAGGTAAAAATATCTCGCCTCCACTTTTTTTCATCATAATGTTAAGCAGGTAGAGAGAAAAAGGCAAAAAAATGAGCAGGTGAATATCTCATAACCAAAATTCTGCCACCATTTTCAACTCGACATCTGCTTACATTTTTCCATCCCGTGCTTACACCCCTGCATCAATTCCCTTTCCCTTTGGTCAGTAGGTAAAGGAGGCAATTCCCTACCTGCTGACATCAAGCGCTTGCCCTTCCTTTAAGCAGCTGTAGAGAAAAATGGAGAAATATGAGCAGGTAAAAATTTAATAACCCAATTTTTGCCACAATTTTCAATTCGACATATGCTGACATTTTTCTCTCTCCTGCCTACACCTCTGCATGGATCCCATTCCCCCTTGGTCAGCAGGTAGAGGAGACCTTCCCCTACCTGCTGACATCAAGCGCTTGCCTCTACGTTAAGCAGATAGAGTGAGAAAGGGAAAACTATAAACAGGTGAAAATCTCATAACCCAATTTTTGCCACCATTTTCAACTTGACATCTGCTTACATTTTTCCCTCACCTGATTACACCTCTGCACGGATGCCCTTTCCCTTTGGCCAGCAGATAGAGGAGGCCTTCCCCTATCTGCTGATACCAAGCGCTTGATTCTACTTTTAGCAGATGGAGAGCAAAAGGGAAATATTTTAGCAGTTAAAAATCTCGTAACCCAATTTTTGCCATAATTCTCAATTCAACCTCTACTTACATTTTTCCCTCCCCTGCTTACACCACAGTATCAATCTTCTTCCCCTCTGGTGAGCAGGTAAAGGAGTCCTTCCCCTACCTGCTGACAATAAGCGCTTACCTCTCCTTTAAGCAGGTGGAGAGAAAAAGGGAGAAATATGACCCGATAAAAATCTCATAACCCAATTTTTGCCACAATTTTCAACTCGACATCTCCTTACCTTTTTCCCTCTCCTGTTTAAGCTATTGTCCCCAGCCCCGTCCCCTCTGGTCAGCAGGTAGAAGAGTCCTTTCCCTACCTGCTGACACTAAGCACTTGCCTTTACATTAAGCAGGTGGAGAGAAAAAGGAAGAAATATTAGCTGGTAATAACCTCATATCCCAATTTTTGCCATCATTATCAACTCGACATTGCTTACATTCCCCCCCTGCTTACACACCTCTATATGTCCCCTTCCCTTTTAGGCAGCAGGTAGAGGAGGCCTTCCCCTATCTGCTGGCACTAAGCGGTTGCCTCTACGTTAAGCAGGTAGAGATAAAAAAGGAAAAAGGGAGAAACCTTTACTACTACTACTACTACTACTACTACTACTACTACTACGAGTCACTACAGCAGTTATAGTAGTGAGAATGATGATGATGAAGAGGCTACAGATGATGATGATGGTAGTAGTTGTGGAAGTGGTGGTGGCAGCGGTGGTGGTCCAGACGGCAGAGGTGGGCAAGTGCGGTACTTAGTGCGGTAGTGCGGTAGTACTGCATCCCAAAAAAGTACCGCACTACCGCACACCCGCAAACTTTCTGAAAATACCGCACTACCGCGGACCGCACCAAACAATCCTGCGGTACTTTTTTTGCGGCATTTAAAAAACTATCGAAGACATTTGCAGCACGGCATGCGCACAGAATTTATATTTTTTATGACAGTGATCAGAATTAGGGATTCAGTCATTCTGACTTTTCAGTTATTGCTCAAAATTAAGTACTAAATGAATAACTTCGAGTAAATCCGTTCGTCACTCAACCCGAGGCCATGACGGCCTCTGACGATGACTGTACACGGCAGTGTACAGTCGCGATATGAAGTGATGTCGCCGTGTACGTCTATTTTCGATCACACAAGTATCGTTATATATTTTCAAGAGTACCATTATTTTCCTGTATCTTCATCATAACTTAACTAAATATATTTTAAAAGCTAGAAAAAAAATTGAAAAGAAATATTCAATGATGTCTTACGAAGACTTGTCGAAATATTTTGCCACAAAGTGTTTTCGTTCACCAAGGAAAGAGTCAAATGAAGTCCAAATATCGACATATTACTCAAACAGAAAGTAAAATTATCTTTTCATGATCATTGTTGACAACAATAAATCTAACATATGCACAATATATAGGACATGCATGATTAGTCGATATCCTAAACCAGGATGGCGTAATTTATTTAATTTATACTCTCGTATAATGATGACGTCATCGCCCGGCCACCATACCTATTATTCAGCCCTGACTCACTCTGTGCCTTTCGTGGTCAACATAACGATAACAAAAGCTTTCCGTGGACTTCTAATGCATGATAGTGATCAAGGGAAGATGCCCACAGCTTATAACTACCGAGGGATAGTCGGAGATGGAAAAATAAGAATAAGTAGCTTCAGAATAGTCGTGTTTTGTAACTCCAAGCTCACTCTTTGCCGCCGATCGCAAACATCATTGCCTTTCTTGGTCAATATAACGATGACAAAAGCTTCATGTAGACTTCTAACGCTTGGAGGTGATCAGTGGAACATGTGCACAGCTTATAAGTGGCATAGAATAATCGAGGAAGGTAGGGAAATAAGAATATATGGCTTTGAAATGGAGGTGGTGGTCGGGCGGGTAATCGCAGCGTTGCCACATATTAGGCTATGGTCGAGTGTTCGTGGAGGCGTCCGGAATTTTGATAGTTCAGATATGGCAACCCTACCTATGAAGGCATTCTTCATTCATCATTGTTACTGAGCAATGCTACTATATATTTCAGTGCCCATGCTTATGATAAGAAGCCATCATCTGAACAACGTATAACAACTTTTTTTTTTTTTTTTTTTTTTTTTTTACGTTGATTGCCTATTGCGCCGGTAGGCATCTTCCCGGTGGGGCCTGATGGTCGGCCCAAGGCTTCTTCCAGGTGGGGCCTGATGGTCGGCCCAGCCCGTTCTGGCGCAGGCGAGTGTTTATAGTGGCGCCATCTTGCATTGGCTCATGCTGCCCCCCGGAACTCGTTCTTGATTCGCTTGGACGGCTTCCTCTAGAGTCCGGGTTGATGGGTGGTCTTCAGGACAGCATGTGGGTAGTTTTAAGCCACTCGGCGGTGACTGAAAAATCCGAGTGGTAGCGTGAGGATTCGAACCCGCGTCGTCCATCACGCGGTGAATGTGGGCCCAGTACGCTACCACCTACGCCACCGCCTACCCAACTGTTTTGCAAAGACAAGCACACGACGTGAGCTAAGTCATTTCAAGGTTGTCTTCAGTACTGAAGACAACACATGACATTCGCAGTCGCATTTTTTAAAACAAATGGATGTATAATTGTAATTCAGGTACTACTACGTTATTTTACCGTGTTTTACATCACAACGTATTATAGATTATCATTAAAAGGGAACATTATAACATAAACAATAAATACACATCACTTCCGTTACCTTCAAATGCTCCCGTACGAAACATTTTGAGAGCGGCGACATCACTTCATATCGCGACTGTACAACAGTACAAGCAAGCACTAACAGGATCGCCGCTCAGTCTCATGGCCCGTACAAATTTTTCTCTGATGCATAACATAGACCATAGTACACACTATATCTGTTTTTTTTAACTTCATTGTAACTTCTCTATTTTATCATTCTCTCTCTCTCTCTCTCTCTCTCTCTCTCTCTCTCTCTCTCTCTCTCTCTCTCTCTCTCTCTCTCTCTCTCTCTCTCTCTCTCTGTATCGGCGGCAGGCTGACCTCTTTGACAGCCTGTTAGTGGCGCAGTAATTTCCCTTAAGGTCTGGGCAGCATGTGGGTAATCTTCAGACACTGGATGATGGCTTCAGAAATCAGCGTGTTTCGGAGCCTAGTCCAGAGGACCTGCGTGTGTACCAGAGATGCAAATCTAAACATGGCGGGCTGTAGAAGCGGTGGAGAATAGCAAGATAAGAAATTTGTATCGCCGCCATGCTGAATGTCACTAAGAACTTTATGGCTGGTGTGCGTTAGTGAATCCAAGCCCCGGGCTCTCCCGCCGGCCGGCGTTTTATGGGAATGTGTCGCTGCAGGTTTTGACCACGCCAAGTCTTGCGGGGGGATCATGGAAACCTTCTGTTCATAGCAGGAAGCTTTAATCAGTTGCTAAAATACATGGACAAGGCTTACATCAGTGTTAGTGTTGCTGCTGCTGCTGTTGTAATGGCAGGGTCGGAGTGGCGGTGACCACAATCAGGGCTCCACACACACACACACGCGCCAAGAATGTCAGGCCTCTAAGCACCAGTTTTAATAAGTGCAGCTCTAAAGGTCTGTTCAGGAACACCTGACAAAGACTTGCCAGAAACACACACAACAGAAACACGTCCTGAACATTGTACAGCTTGCTGGTCGTTGCCACTACGCTGCTCCCTCAGCCACCAGCATCATTGTTATGACAGCCTTGTGAGGCAGTCACCAGTCCTAATGATATATATCCCGTTGCACTACTCAGTATTGTAACATAATATTGTTATGACAGCCTTGTAAATCAGTCACCAATCCTTAATGATATATTCCGGCATAATAGTGTTATGACAGCCTTGTAAATCAGTCACCAATCCTTAATGATATATTCCGGCATAATAGTGTTATGACAGCCTTGTAAATCAGTCACCAATCCTTAATGATATATTCCGGCATAATAGTGTTATGACAGCCTTGTAAATCAGTCACCAATCCTTAATGATATATTCCGGCATAATAGTGTTATGACAGCCTTGTAAATCAGTCACCAATCCTTAATGATATATTCCGGCATAATAGTGTTATGACAGCCTTGTAAATCAGTCACCAAGACTTAATGATATATTCCGGCATAATAGTGTTATGACAGCCTTGTAAATCAGTCACCAATCCTTAATGATATATTCCGGCATAATAGTGTTATGACAGCCTTGTAAATCAGTCACCAATCCTTAATGATATATTCCGGCATAATAGTGTTATGACAGCCTTGTAAATCAGTCACCAATCCTTAATGATATATTCCGGCATAATAGTGTTATGACAGCCTTGTAAATCAGTCACCAATCATGAAGGATATATTCCGGCATAATAGTGTTATGACAGCCTTGTAAATCAGTCACCAATCCTTAATGATATATTCCGGCATAATAGTGTTATGACAGCCTTGTAAATCAGTCACCAATCCTTAATGATATATTCCGGCATAATAGTGTTATGACAGCCTTGTAAATCAGTCACCAATCCTTAATGATATATTCCGGCATAATAGTGTTATGACAGCCTTGTAAATCAGTCACCAATCCTTAATGATATATTCCGGCATAATAGTGTTATGACAGCCTAGTAAATCAGTCACCAATCCTTAATGATATATTCCGGCATAATAGTGTTATGACAGCCTTGTAAATCAGTCACCAATCCTTAATGATATATTCCGGCATAATAGTGTTATGACAGCCTTGTAAATCAGTCACCAATCCTTAATGATATATTCCGGCATAATAGTGTTATGACAGCCTTGTAAATCAGTCACCAATCCTTAATGATATATTCCGGCATAATAGTGTTATGACAGCCTAGTGAATCAGTCAACAATCCATAACACTGGCCGACAACTAATTTATCGTCTAAGTTTTTTGAGGTGATTTAGGACAATGTTGATGTGCTGAATCCAAACATCTCATTGGTTTTGCGCAATCAGGTCAACTTTTTTTTTATCTATCGCCACATGATGTTTGTTACGTTTTTGTCTACATGTCCGGGTGTTTTATATTTTTATGAGGCAAAATTATTTCTTATTTCTTTAAATAAACAAATTCTGAAGAATTAACATGCTCCAATTTTTTGCTATATGGTATTTTTTTTTGTATTTTGTTGGGACAACAGTCCGGGTTCACCAAGTACCCGTGCTTTCTGTGCATGTGGGATAGTAGGGACAAAGCTCAGCATTACACGAAAAAGGACTGCCGGCCTGTCAGGGAGGAATTGGTTCCTTGCAGAGCAAGGAACGTCATAAACAACCCTCTGGTGGACAGAGACAGGAGACTCTTCCCACCGCTGCACATCAAGCTCGGCTTGATCAAACAGTTCACCAAAGCTCTGGACACGGATGGCGGCTGCTTCAATTACTTGTGGCACACTTTTCCAAGATTGACCATGGAGAAGTTGAAAGCTGGCATCTTTGACGGTCCTCAACTCCGTCAGCTCATCAGAGATCCAGAGTTTGAAAACTCAGTGAACGAAGTGGAGCTGGAAGTGTGGAAGGGTTTTGTTCTTGTCGTGAAGAACTTTATTGGCAATAAGAAGGCCAGGAACTACGCAGAACTTGTCACCAATATGCTGACTGCTTGCAGGAACCTCGGATGCAACAAGAGCATCAAAATGCATTACTTATTCTCGCATGTGGACCGGTTTCCTGAGAATCTGGGATCAGTGAGCGACGAGCAGGGGGAGAGATTCCATCAGGACGTGAAAGAGATGGAGACCAGGTATTAGGGACGCTGGGATGCAGTCATGATGGCTGATTACTGTTGGACTCTGAAGAGAGACGTCCCTGCCGCTGAGCATTCTGGGAGTTCAAAGAAACGGAAGTTCATGCCCTAAATGTTGGTCAGTGATGACCTAATATTCAATTTACGTGTACTTACCTTTATCATTGTCTACTATTCAATATACACTGATCATTTTTTGTAACAATTGATGAATTGTGTTAGAAAACGATTTTTTTTATCTTAAAAATTAATTTCGGATGAGAAATAAAAAAAATCAACTGAAAATGTCACATAATCGGATTTTTCAAATTCGACTTAGCACAAAAACCTGACCTGATAGAAAAGAACGGGTGTCATTTTCGGGTTCAGCAGTGCAAATTTGTCCTAAATCAGTTGATAAAAACTTATACAACTTACATTTTTTTTGTAACCCAGTGTAATAATATTTCCCGACACACCTCACAGTATTGTTGCATAATATTGTTATGATACCTTGTAAATCAGTCAACAATTCTAAATGATATATATCCCGGCACACCTCACAGTACTGTTGCATAATATTGTTATGATACCTTGTAAATCAGTCAACAATTCTAAATGATATATATCCCGCACACCTTACAGTATTGTTGCATAATATTGTTATGATACCCTTGTAAATCAGTCAACAATTCTAAATGATATATATCCCGCACACCTCACAGTATTGTTGCATAATATTGTTATGATACCCTTGTAAATCAGTCAACAATTCAAAATGATATATATCCCGCACACCTCACAGTATTGTTGCATAATATTGTTATGATACCCTTGTAAATCAGTCAACAATTCAAAATGATATATATCCCGGCACACTTCACAGTATTGTATCATGATATTGTTATGACAGCCTTTTGAGCCGGTCAACATTCCATAATGATACACCACAGCACACTTACACACACACACACACACACACACACACACACACATACACAGTTCAGACACTGCCCTGCACAGCGTACATGAGCCGCATGCATTTATAGAACACCAAACCAACACTGGTAGTCCTCGAGTTACGATGTATGGGACTTACGATCGCTCGCACTTCCGGCCAGGCCAACAGTATTAGTAAAGCTTGGTTAGGTAACGAGGTGACAGTCAAGCATCCCGCTGTGGGTAGAGCAGCGGGATGTTTGTTCAGAGTTCCCGTGCTTCCTGCCCTCCCCTTTACCCGCCACTCTCTTCCACATTGGCCCAATCAGGCTGGGGCAGGCAGGGGGATCCTAGGGAGAGAGGTGAAGCCGCTTAACTGTCACTTCACTCGCCGTCAGTATGGCGCATACCCGGGTGAGGGCTCCCGGCCACCGCCTTGGTTACTGCCTTCAGGCCACGACTTATCCATCATGACCGTATTGCTTTAGTTTGCCGTGCACTTACTGGAGCAGTATACCTTTAAACAGGTGTCAGCACCAGCTTTGGGTAGCAGTACTAATGGCTTCAGAGCTGAACTAAAAATGTGCATGAACACTCCACGACATGGAAATCCAGGTGCACTGTGACGTGGCGAGACCTGCCTCACACCTGACACAAGACAGGTATCCACCATTGCGACGGCGAGATAAATGACCCTTGAGCGGCTTCACAGGTCAGGCACTGAGGTCGACTCCCCCCTTATGCCTCCAGGGCTGGGCCAGGCCACCCTCGCCTCCCCCTCAGTTGCTTGTGGAAAGTTGGAAAGTTTCGTTTAGTCGGCGCAACATTTGTGGTCATATGCCGGAGAGAGACAGAAGGGGAAGGAATTATAGGAGAAAGGAACAGACCCCAGGAGACGGGACACAACCCCCGATTAATACCTGGTACACTGCTGGGTGGACAGGGGCGTAGGGTATCGGAAAAGCCGCCCAATGTTTTCCACTCCGAGTTGCTTGTGGAACTCACACTCCAATTTCTCCCCACGCTGCGGTAACCAGTCCCTACTCTAGGTCTGCTTACGACCGGGCCAATGGTGACAGTAACTCTCGGTCATGCAATGAGCTGACATTTCAAATAGTTCGCTGTAGGTAGAGCAGCTGTTTGTTGGCCAGCATAATGGCGTGTCACGGCAACAGCCCCCTCACAGAATTCCTGCAGCAACCATTACAGGAAGCAGCAATCATGGCTGAACGAAACAGTCACAGCAGGCAAGAAATGCAGCGGGTGAATCAACAGCGTTGCTTGGCTAAAGGATGCTTGAATGGAGGACTGGGCGAGGCGAGCTCGTGAGGACAGCGGCGGGAATAGGGGGGAGGCCAGGAGGCACGGGAATGCCAATCTATCCACGTCTGGACATTTTAATAATATTTCTTAATGTAAATTTTCTACTGACAACCACTTTGACTTACGCCCGGGCCCGAACCCCATCGTGACGTGAGGACTACCTGTAGTGTTAAATATACAGTGTACAAAAGTCTGTGCCAAGGACCTGTTGGGGGCAATGTAGGGTTGGCAGTTGAACAATTGGCTTAATCATCTCACCTGGATGGTATTGAGAAGGAAAAGCTTCAGGAGACTAACCCAGGGGCCCAGCGGGTGAGCTAATTCACAACGGCCTGCTGGGCGGGAGGCCGTCAGGGATTCTCTGGGAAGGTTACCCGCCCGGCGCGAACCCGATGCAAAGTTATTCGTACCACAGCCCTTCCTCGGGGCGCCTGTGAGGGAAGGCAGCGACAATCTCAGCAAAGAATGCTTGAAACATCACACTGACAACTCAAATGTGAGAGATACTGATATTTTTGTATTGCTATTTTTATTAATTTATGAATTATCATATCAATTGTAATCATAATGTTATTATTATTATTCTGATTGGTATTATTATTATTATTATTATTATTATTATTATTATTATTATTATTATTATTACTACTTTTTTTAATTATTATTATTAAAACATTGTAGTTATTATTATTATTTTTTATATTATTATCATCATTATTATTATTGTTGTTACATATTTTAATTATTATTATTATTATCATTATTACTGGTTGCGGGCCACAGTCGTTGGCGAGGCTGGGGCCAAAGAATTGCTTGGTGAAATAATATGAGAACACAGCCCCTCACAACGCAACTCTAATGGATGGCGGCCGTAGAGAAAAATAACATTGTAGTAGTAGTAGGAGTAACAGTTATAACAGTTGTGGCAGTAGTTGTTGTAATAGTAGTAGTAGTAGTTGTAGTAGTAGTAGTAGTAGTAGTAGTAGTAGTAGTAGCAACACATTTACAGATGTTGCAAATATGGAAGTGAAGGAAGAAGAGAGCACTGAAGAGAGACAGGCAGAAGTTGAATACAGGAAAAGGAAGGAGGAGGAAGTAAGTGTAGGAAGAGGAGAGGGACAACAACGGAAAGGTGCTTGGGAAAGGAAGAACAAGTGGAGAAGGAGGAGGAGGAGGAGAAGGAGGAGGAGATAGAGGAGGAGGAGGAGGAGGAGGAGGAGGAGGAATAGGAGAAAGAAAAGATGAAGGAGGAGGAGGATATAGAGGAGGAATAGAAGATGATAAAGGAAAAGGAAGAGAAGGAGGAAGAGAAAGAGAATATGAAGGAGGAGGAGGAGGAGGAGGAGGAGATAGGGTAGGAAGGGAAGGAGAACATGAAGGAGGAGGGGGAGAGGACAAAGAAGCAGGTGAAGGAGAAAGTAAAGGAAGAGGTGAAGGAAAAGGAAACAGAGGAGGAGGAGGAGGAGGAGGAAAACAACATAAAAAGAATGATGGTGAAGAAGAAAAAAATGTAATAATAATAATAATAATAATAATAATAATAATAATAATAATAATAATAATAATAATAATAATAATAATAATAATACTTATAGTAAAAAAAAAAGATGAAGTAGAAGAAGAAGAAGAGAGGAGATAAAAAATGGAAATAGAAGGAGAATGAAGAAGAAGTAGTATCAGCAATAGAAGAAGGAAAAAAAAGAGAAATATGGAGCATAATAAAGTATACGAGGGAAATAAAAACAAAGATGAAATGGGCGGAGGAGGAGAAGAGAAGTTGGAGGAGGAGGACAAAAAAAATCTGATAAGTTTTGAAGACAAAGAAAAGAAGTAGTAGTCGTACTATAAAAAAAATAACAGCCGCAGCAGAAGCAATAGTGGTGGTGGTAGTAGTAGTAGTAGTAGTAGTAGTAGTAGTAGTAGTAGTATCAGTAGGGGTTTCATTCCATCTGTCCACTCACATAGCGTGAACTTCGAGAGATGTGGCACAGGGGCGTTGCAGCCCATGATTGGTTGAAAATTGTCGTGTCCGTCCGTGCGACAGCCTAATATTTAAACAGCAATATATTTGAGTTTGTATATATACAAAGACCTCTCACACGTTCTTAGATAAGACACAAAATGCCGATTCGCACCAGTAATGTACAGTACAAGAACATTAAAAACAAGCTTGTATCAAACAGAAAGGCCAGATCATGTGCGAACGATCAAAAGGCTTAAACATTATAATGAGCTTTATCTCATTTTAGGGGCAAAATAACCACACCTGGTTCTATAATTCTAACTAAATGATATTCTAATGATATATTGCATGTCAGTCACATGGGTTAAATTGAAAGTAGCATGGAACATTACTGCATGTGATGCTCGGCTATTTCCAATATTAGGCTACCTGTGTGATTTACCAGCAATGACAAAATGAAATGCCCTTTATTTGCTCAAACAGAGTCAGAGGTCTTTCCATGTACCTGAAATGAGCTAAATAATGCTAGGTTTTAAAAGGCATTGGCCGTTCAAGTATGACCTGACGGTAGAGTGTTTGATACAAGCCTGTCTTTGATATCTTTGTATATCATATTGGTGATGAAAATCAGCACGTTTGGAATTTGTATGAGAAGGTGTGAGTGTTGTTTTGTGTACATAGGCTGCAAGCAGAGGTTGAGTATTTATCACAACAGTGTTTGTCCAGCAGTGCACGTGTGCCACAGCCACACTCGCGAGTGGACAGGTGGAATGAAACCGACTGTAGTAGAAGAAATAGTGGTATTATTATTATTATTATTATTATTATTATTAGTAGTAGTAGTAGTAGTAGTAGTAGTTGATATGGTAGTAGCAGTAGTAG